>NC_142602.1:29505029-29789078 GCF_041222555.1 Hakea prostrata
TTCCCCAAATACCCCCTCCATCAGGACTTCCCTATCCAAATTGTGTATTCCCTTAGACTAGTTATCTTGGGCATGTTGATGACCAGACTTATAAAGTAACAATTGTCGATTACCTTGACAACCATAGGCATAAAATGTCATGGGAAGTCAATGTTCGTTGGTTGGAGGAGGGGATGTTATGGGCACAGTACTACTCGACTTATAGAATGGATCCACCGAGGCACTGAGTTGTACTTTCCTTTTATTGTCAGTTACTTTGTATTTGATGTTTTGAAGTTATAAATTATATATTGAATGTTATGTACTTAAGTAGTTAAGTTTATTGTATACTTCTCGGACAACTCTACATTGATTTTATGTATATTAGATGACATATCTACATTTGACTTTTTTAGCAAAATATAGCCAATGTGTTCTTTATACTCTAATTAGCTTAAATGTCAGAGTCTCACCCTAAAATACTCCCTAAAACCTGTCGAAACTTGCACGTTTCCTCAAAATTTCCCAGTTTCCAACCTAGGTTTCCCATTTTCACCTAGTCTTATTATTAAATATTTTTAAAGCAAGAAAATCTTTTAAGATAGAAGACAATGTAACAATGATATGAAAGCTTCTTAAATTAAAAGATTAAGAGAGTCAACCTAATGTAGCCTTAGGATTGAGGGCCCGTTACAAGATCCAAATAATTGAATTCAGCAGGCAAGTTAGTGCTTCTCAAGCCCTGCGGCTACAGTTGTAGGGATTGTTTAGGGTTTTAGGATGTGTAGGGAAGAGCTGGTTAGGTGCTGCTAGGGTTTTCAGGCTAGTGAGGGTGGCAAATTAGGGTCGAAGGCTAGGGTTGGTGAGGAGAAGTGGATCCAAGGGGAATTAGGGTTTTCAAGGGATGATTGGGGCTAGGTTTAAGGTCAAGTGCTAGATAGGGGGGTGGGAATGAGATCCTAGAAGGCGAAAGGGATTGGAGGAGGGGATTGGGGTATATTGGTTTCTAGGGTTTTAGAATAGAATGAAGTGCAACAGGGATGAGGGAAGAGTTTTAGACAGGGGAAAAGGAGAGGGGGGCAGGGTGAGGATGCTTGCTTACTAGTTGTGGGCTTGGGGAAGAAGATTTGCATGAATGAAAACCAATCACTAGGCTGCCGCAGGGCTTCCTTCCTTGGAAACCCCTGAAACTCCACTTGAATTCTCCTTCGATCAAATTTATTCAACATAAACTGATTTTTGTTTTCATGTATTGGGCTGTATTTATAGCCCATATTGAAGTACTCACAAAACAAATAAGGAATTCTAAAAATTTAGGACTCTTCCTTATCTCAACCTATACTGGATCAAATTGCCAAATAAAAGTAGGATTAGACTTTTGATAAAGTAGGGCAGCGAGTAAAGGAATCATTCTTTAAATAGAACTCTTAACTATACAAGGACTCTTACTTAACTAAAAGGACTGACTCAATTAACAAAATCAGGACCAGAGTCTTCTGCATCTAACAAGACTAACTCGGGCTAGACTAGGGCTGTCAAAATGACAAAAATGCACCTGCTGATGAAACACTTCATGCGGCTGGGCTTTGCAGCAACACTAGGCCCTATTTCGGCCCTTCCAGCCCTCGTGGAATTTCACATTACAACCACTAATTAAACTTTCTAATTTTTTTTTAAAGACATGTTGAAATTTGCTAAAGTAATTAAAGGGCTATGGGTTAAACCTAATGTGGTAATATATTAATACTACTTTAAAAGTAAAACATTGAATAGTTAAAACTATTCAGCCATTCGGCCATTCGCTTCGGTTTCAGTTAGGACCAGGGGTTCTAGCCGCCAAACCGGATCCGAACAGAATCTGCTTAAAATTGTAACTGGTTGATTCAAATCCTATCTGATTCAATTAGGCTGGGTCCGATCCAGTTAATTCAGCTCGGTTTTGGATTCAGTATTCAGTTTCAGTTACAAATCAACATCCTTATTTCTGAGCCATGGTGTAGAGCATCACACTAAAAGCTCTCTCCATTCCTTTGATCCACTGCATAGGTTGCAAGGTGTCTTAACTGATTCCAGAGAACTCCATGGGCATCAGCTTTTGAAACCTCTCTATCGTCCAAGCTTGGATCTTCCCCTCCCTAGGGCTAGCCAAAATGTCTAGGTCCATTACCTTCATGTGGCAGTGCAAATTGATTGTTTGCTAGAGTGTGAGATGCAACAGTCTCCATGAATTTCTGTTGATGTTGTTGCATCTGTTGTTGCTACTGTAGTTGTTGCATTTGTTGTATCATATTAGTCATGAGGGCTACCATATACTGAGCAGTAATAATCAGTGGTTGTCAGGTGGTATCTGCCAGCTCCATTAGCAGTACCTCCAGCAATTTCTCTACTAGCTCTTCCAACATTTCTTCCAGAATGGGTCCTAAGCACCATGATTGCTTATGTGAAGGTAGAATTGAATTAGTCAGGAAGCAATGCACTTCACTCTAAGGATTATCTATCACCTTTAAAATGTTATTGTTGAAGTTTGGGCTGTTACTGTTCACGTGAACAGTGTTATGCCATTATTCCTTGTTTCCTTTTTAGATATGCTACTCTTTCTAATGTAGGAATCTTGCTACACAAGTTTTGGTAGTTTCTAGAAACAGGTTCACGCAAGAATTCATTTCAATCTAACTAGAAACAGGAGAATTCTAGCACCCTGGTGCCTGCTTTTGGCTGTCAATGGTAATTCTTTCATTCAAGTAATGCTTGATTTCTGACGTGCATCCAACCAAATCCATCACAAAGAAAAGAAAAGGCTGGAAGAAACTTTGTTACCTAATTGGATGTATCAGGTTTATCATTTTGGTAACAAAGGTCAATACTGGTAGAGGATGCCTTTGCCCTTGCCGTTGCCACTGCACCTACATTTCCAAGAAGAAGAAAAAAATGAAAATTAATATTCTAAATAAAAAAGGCAAGCCCCGGTGCCGAAGGCTTCTGCATAAGCAGAGTCCCACCGGGAGAAGCAGATTCTGCAATTTCAGCCGCAAACAATAGGTTCTCAAAATATTCATTAGGCCAAACAACTGAATTGTTAAAAGAAAATCCGATAAATTTTTAATTCAATGACCAACAGTTCAACTCACCTAAAGAACCACTGCGAATGAAGATCTGTAAATTCGAACTGAAGCACCATAATGAAAGAATGACCACTGACAGCCAAATTCAAGTACCAGGGGTGCTAGAATTCACCAATCGTCAGTTCAGTTCAAAAAGAATTCTTATGATGAAAAAAGGAAGGCAAGAACTGGTTGCAGCCTCCTCATGTAAAACATTCAATAGGCCAAAACAACTACCCATCTTTCTCCACTTCCCCACATATGATTGGGAGCAAACAAGACAAGTTCTCAAGTTGGTTAAACCTTGCAACATTCTCCAGGAAAAGACAGGTTGCAATGGTAGGGTGAAGAAACTTATTTACAACAAACTCATAAAGTAACTTAATTGCTTCACTAATTTCCCCTTTGTTGCAAAATCCTTGCAAAAGGAATTTGTAGGTGACAACGGTTGGGCAAACGCCTTTCTCCTCCATCATTGAAAGAATCCTCTTAGCATCAGCTAACTGTCCATTCTTGCAGTACCCATTTAAAATGGTAGAATATGTCACAGCATCAGCTGCAATACCTTTCTCAGCCATGCACTTAAGTAAGACCTCTGCATCCTGAAGTCTACCTGCTTTAGACATTGCATCTATGATTGGATTATAGGTGATTACATCGCAATTTTGTTTTTTGCGGATCATATCCTCAACCATGTCTACGGCTCCCTCCAGATTACCACCCTTACATAAACCATTCAACAAGGTGTTATAAGTTATGACATTTGGCTCAAGACCCTGACCTTTCATATCCTGCAACAATTGCATAGCTTCCTTGACAAACAAGTTTTTGCAAAAACCATCTATCAATGTGTTATAAGTAATGACATCAGGTTTGACACTTTTCCTCATGATTTCCTGGAAGAGCATTCTAGCTTCCTCCAATTTTCCAATTTCACAAAAACCCTTAATTAATATGTTATAAGCAACAATATTATTTCCAAGGCCTCTCTCTTCCATGCAAGCGAAAATTTGGCATGCATCCTCCATTCTCCTCACTTTGCAAAGGCCATCAATCAATGTAGTGTATGCAAACTCATTAGGTTCAAACCCTTGTTGAATCATCAGATCGAAAAACCTCATAGCCTTTTGTATATGCCCCTCTTTACAGAGTCCACTCAAGACCCCTGTGCAAGTAACAACATTAGGACTGACACCATTTGCCAGCATTTCCAGAAGAATCCCAGTAGCTTCTTGCCAATATCCTTTGACACATAGCCCATGAATCAATGTTGTGTAAGTTTTAACATTCGGACATAAACCATTCTCTAACATCTCATGATAAAGCTTCATGGCATCACCCAGTAATTTCTCCTTACATAACCCATCTATCATTGAGGTGTACGTTACTACATTTGGTGTAAGACCCAGCTTACCCATCTTACTGAAAAGTGTACTTGCCACTTTAATCCTATGTTCCGTACACAAACCAGCTAAAACCGTGTTATACGTAGTCAGAGTCGGTTTCAGACCAGCTCGCAGCATTTCCCGGAGTAACTCCAAGCCAGCTTCTGATCTAGATAAGCCACAAAGAGAAGTAATAAGTATTGAATAGGTTCGACCGTTGGGACTTGGAGCTGCTTTTCTCATTTGTAACAGAATTTGATGGGCTTCAGTAATCCTACCCTCCTTGCATAACCCCTTGATCAGGGTATTATATGTAATGACCGTAGGCACACAACAAGAAGCCCGAATTTCGTCGAGCACTTGGCGGGCAACATCGCTTTGACGTGTTTCACAGTAGCAGTTCATGATTATGTTGAGTGTCACTATATCTGGCGAAATTCCGCAGCTTCTAATCAGACTATACGTAGACAAACAAGCTTCAAATCTGCATGCTTTAACCAAAGAAGATAAAACCATATTACAAGAAGTTACAGAAGGCTTGAAGCTTGTCCCCAGCGAGTCACGAAGTAGATGGACGGCTTCATCAATGTTGCCGGATTTACAGTAGGATACGATGGAACTGTCAGTGCCTATACCTCCAAGTTCGTCTACGAAACTTGTTTGGAAAGAAACAGAACTACAGGATCGCCGCTGGCTTCGATTTCGAACTCTATGAGAAGTCGCTAATGTTGAAACCAAATACCTTCTGGTAAAAGCCAAGGTTTTCATGTTGATGTTGTGACCGCACCGGAATGCCTGGCACTAGGAACGGAGCAAGATAGAGAAGGGAGTTGCAGAAGAACAGAGGAGAGAAAGCAGAGCCCGAGAGAAGACGAAGGAGAAGTAGGAGGAGATTGGGGTATAATCTTCTGCATGCCTTTCTCAGTCATTCCTCTCCTTTACTGAGGCGGAGCTATATACCATTACGCACCAAATGTTGGAAATAGTTCTTAAATTTATAGATAACGGCTAAAAATGTAATTTTCAATGATTAGAAACCAGCTCCTTGCCCCTGTAATTCTTCTCAATTTATTGTTTGAATTCATTTTTAAATCTTTTTCCACAACTGAGTATTCTCTCTTTTTTAATTTATTTTTTTCTTTCTCTTAATTTTTTTTCTCTCTCTTCTCTATTTTTTTATTATATTTGATTTTATATTATTAGAATAATATCTATAATTTGTAAAATAAATAAATACCTATTTGTGAGAGATTATAAACAAAGACCTCTAGGTGTAATGTAGTTTGTTCTTTAATTTATTTGACCCCATTTTTTTACCCAAAAAAAAAAGAGTAAAAATTACAACACCTACTATTTTTGGGGTGAAAGTAGTGACCACCTACTGCTATTATTTCTAAAATTACAAAGCACTCACATGCATAATTACAAAGTACCCAATTAATTAATAAAGTTATTTAATTACCCTTACCTTTATCTAAGTCATTTAAATTTTGAATTTCAAATTATCCATAACCCCATAGTTTAAATTCCTCCCCAACCCAACCTTTGCATGGATGAAGAGATTCTTCCTTCACTCATCTTCTACCTGCACCCATTTAACTCATTCAATAGTTTCGTGGTGGAAGACACTTGCCACCGCCAGCTGTCGGAAATCCTCGTAGATGCAACAATCCTCAACATCAACGTGAACACCTAGACAAAGTTTCAAAGTCGGAGGAGCTATCCACTTCTGTCTTTGTCTCTTCATTTCTCTTCCATCTCTCTCTCTGTTTCTCTTCTTCTCACTTATTCATGTCAGCATCAGCAAGAACTAACCTGGAACAGCATCGAAGACACTTTAGTGAACGAAGAAGAGGGTGTTGCTGCCAAGGATCACCCTGTTTAAACTTATTATGCTCGGTTTAGAGACTCTCATCCTTTTGAAACAATTTAATGCATCTTTATGTTTCATGTAATGATTCTCTTGTACTTAGTGTTTGAATTGTTTTGAGTACGATAACTTTTATTGAAGTGTTCTGAGCATGGTTGTCTCTTCTAGCCTCAGGATTATGTTTTAACCAAGGGGAATTCCTTATGTAACTGCCCTACTCTTTTTTCTCGAGCAAGGGGAGTTCCTTCGAGGTATTGCCCTGCTCTTCTTTTTAGAATAAGGGGAGTTCGTTTGAGGTATTGTCCTGCTCTTCTTTCTCGAGCAAAGGGAGTTCCTTATGTAACTGCCTTGCTCTTCTTTTTAAAGCGAGGGGAGTTCCCTTGAGGTATTGGCCATGTTCTTCTTTTTCGAGCAAGGGGAGTTCCTTATGTTACTGTCCTACTCTTTTTTCTCGAGCAAGGGGAGTTTCTTTGAGGTACTGTCCTACTCTTCTTTTTAGAGCAATGGGAGTTCCTTATGTAACTGCCCTACTCTTCTTTCTCAAGCAAGGGGAGTTCCTTTGAGGTACTGCCTTGCTCTTCTTTTTAGAGCAAGGGGAGTTCCTTTGAGTTATCGCCCTACTCTTTTTTCTTGAGCAAGGGGAGTTCCTTTGAGTTACTGCCTTGCTCTTGTTTTTAAAGCAAGGGGAGTTCCTTTGAGGTACTGCCCTGCTCTTTTTCCTTGAGCAAGGGGAGTTCCTTTGAGGTGCTGCCCTACTCTTCTTTCTTGAGCAAGGGGAGTTCCTTTGAGATACTGTCCTACTCTTCTTTTTAGACCAAGGGGAGTTCCTTTGAGGTACTTGCCTTGCTCTTCTTTCTTAAGCAAAGGGAGTTCCTTTGAGGTACTGCCATGTTCTTCTTTCTAGAGCTAAGGGAGTTCCTTATGTAACTACCCTACTCTTCTTTCTAGAGCAAGGGGAGTTCCTTTGAGGTACTGCCCTGCTCTTCCTTTTAGAGCAAGGGGAGTTCCTTTGAGGTACTGCCCTGCTCTTTTTTCTTGAGCAAGGGGAGTTCCTTTAAGGTGCTACCCTGCTCTTCTTTTTAGAGCAAGGGAAGTTCCTTTGAGGCACTGCCCTGCTCTTCTTTTTAGAGCTAGGGGATTTCCTTTGAGATACTGCCCTGCTCTTGTTTTTAGAGCAAGGGGAGTTCCCTTTTTTGTGTGGTTTGAGCAGACAAAATCTTCTTAGGTAGAATGTTCTTATAATAATATAACTAGATAAACAAGATTAATATTCCTGTTTGAAAGAGCTGAATATAATGTTTACAAAACTTGGGAAAATATCCCATTTTTAAAGAATAAATCAATTACTGATAGTACTTCTTAAGATTAATTACATGCCATGACCTGGGAATCACTTGTTCGGTGACAGGATCGCATAAGTGATAAGCTCCAAGGGCTACTTGTTGTATCACGATGTATGGACCTTCCCGTTGGGAGCCAATTTTCCTTGATTGGTAGGGTCCGATGCAGCTATTCGGCGAAGCACTAAATCTCCAAGGAGATATTGTCTCATCTTTAATTTACTATTGTAATAGGATGCGATTCACCGTTGATACTCTTCCAAACAAAATTGAGCCTTGTCTCTCACTTTATCCAGGAGATCTAAACTAATCTTTATTCCTTCAATGTTTGCTTCTTCATCGAATTCTTCTTCCCTAAGGGATCCAACCTGTACCTCAACTAGTACTTGAGCCTCAACCCCATAAGCTAATCTGAATGGTGATTCACCAGTGGTCAACCTTGTGGTTGTTCAATAGGACTAGAGTACACTTGGTAGCTCATCCACCCACCTTCCTTTTAGCTGGTTGAGCCTTTTCTTCAATCCATCAAGCATTGTTCTGTTTGTCACCTCCACCTATCCATTGCTTTAAGGATCGGCTACTGAGGACATCCTATGTTCAATACCTTGTTCTTTGCATAAGTTTTTGAATTCAAGATTTTTGAACTGCTTTCCGTGGTCAAGTATAATTATTTTGGGCACTCCATACCTGTATATAGTGTTGTGGGTGATGAATTTTTTTCATCTAGTTCGTGTTGATTGAAGCCAAGGGTTCCACCTCTATACACTTTGTGAAGTAATCAACTCAAACCACCAAATATTCTATGCCTCCTGAGGCTTTTGCTAACTTGCCTACTAAGTCTATTCCCCATTTTGCAAAAGGAATAGGTAATAATTCTAATATTAGTGGTCTTGTAGGGGCATAAGGCACATTGGAATGAGCTTGGCATTTATCACATCTTTTCACATAGTTCGTAGAATCTTCTTGTATAGGTGGCCAAAAATATCCCTACCTTATCACTTTCTCTGCCAGTGCTTAAGCTCCAAAGTGTGCTCCACAAACTCCTTCATGAATTTCTTTCAAGACTTAGTCAGCTTCCGTAGACCCTAAACAACGAAGCAGTGGTTGAGTTGTCGTTTTCTTGTAGAGTCGACCATCTTTGACTGTGTACCGAGCAACTCTTTGTCTGATAGCTCAAGCATCCTTCTGATTGCTTCACTAGATTAGGCCGAACACCCTTGCTCGGGTTCCTACCCTGAGATGGTTTTTCTTTGTTCATCCTGGATTCATTGGTCGGCTCTTTTTTTCGAGACTCTAAAGTTTCGAGATTCTTGCTTGTTTGTGACACAGCTCAAGAAACTCCGCCTATGTTCCAGCCATATCTAGCAGGAGTCGTTCGAGCAATCTTTCATGAGTTAACCCCTAGTATAGTGCGTGAAAGGCTATCTTCTCATCTAAATTCTCGATTTGGATGGTTAGATTGTTGAACCTTCGGAGATAACTTCTGACTGACTCTGCTCGACCTTGTTTGATGGAGAACAATGTATCTTCTCTTTTCTTGGTGCTTACTCCACTATGAAAACATGACAAGAATACTCGACCTAGATGGTCGAAGTTCCAAATTGAGCCATTTTTTAGCCCCAAAAACCACCCAAATGCTGCTCCAATCAACGATGCTGGAAATATCCTACAGATTGCAACTTCGCTATAACGATATGAGGACGTGACAGATTTGTAATGCATGATATGATGTCTTGGACATCTTGTTCCATCGAACATGGTGAAGGTCGGACACTTGAAGTTCTTTGGCATCTCTACTTCAGAGATTGTTCTAATGGAAGGATCTTCCTTCAAAACTGAATAGAGAGCGTCTCTACTTGAATCCTTCAATTTCTTCAACTTTTCATCGAGTTCTTCAAATCGCTTGTTGACATAGTCTACATGCTCGACAGGAACTCCCTTATTGCTTTTTCCTGGATGCTCGTCGGTATGACGAGTACTACTTTGTCGATCCTCTTACTCGTAACCTGGAGGAGGGTCCTTAGATGCTGCCTCTCTCAGTGCTTGTGATTTTTCCCTGACCTTCTCTTTTCCTTTGTCCTGGTTTGTTTAGGATGGCCTTGCTGAGTGGTCGAGCACTGATGCTGGAACTTCTTTTTGCTTTGGTGGTCAGCCCTCTCTAGTTTCATCAGGGTTAATTAAATTAACCTAATGACCTGCTCTGGGGCGACCCTGTTGGCGAATGCTCATCCTAACCAATTCATTCAGACTCAAGATTTGCTTCTGGAGCTCATTGAATTGATCTATAGTAACGAATTAATTAGGTTGTTCTGGAAGGATATCACAATGAGTAGTCCTCGTGATACCTAGGGGAATGTTCCCCGTATAATTTATTGTTCGCCTTCATTGGACTCTTCTTCGACCACTCTCCCAGATCTGGTTTGCACCATGACTTCTTGATGCGTTTTCCACAGACAATGCCAATGTTGTTGCAGAATCCGTCCAATCTGGTCGAACGTACAAACCTGCAAAATACGTGCTCGATCAGGTGGTCAAGTATCATCTCCGACGAGCAAGTCAGTTCTCTCTCTATATACAGAATAGGTTAGCCTTCTGTAAATTTTGAAGCTATTAGAATAACTCAAGAATGCGTTCCTTCTCTTGATGATGATGCTAGTGTTTATAGCTGCTTGGGGTCGGTTACCTATTGTACTTTGTGTTTAGAATCGTAATAGGGTTCTGTCTCTCTGGAGTTAGTTAAACTCTACTTGAACAGGAGTGATTGAGTTTGATATGGACTCTTAGTCCTCTCTTCGTGATTTCTTGTTCTTATCTCTATGCAAGAGTTGGTTGTGATTAGAAGCCTTGACGTGAGGTCTACTTGATTCAATCTTGGCTTGCCCATGCACTAGTTAGTTCGAGGCAGTCTTGTCGAACCACTTTGTTCCACCGTTTTGTATCTTGGTTCGACCACAACAAAGGAAGAAATCACCGTAAATTTCCAGCAGCTGTAGATTCGCCTTTGGGTTAGATCCTGGTTGCTAGGATTTGTCGTTACCCATATTGCAATTTGCCACAGCTTTTGATTTGGCATCTAAATTGTCGGCAGAGAGCAATGTCGTCGGCAACGTTGATTTGGAAGATGAAAAGGATATTGAATGAAGTTTAAGGAAGCTATTAGATTTGTTAATGAACTAGCAGAGGAGGTCACAAGACAAAGAAGGAAAATGGGTTTTGAGAACCACCATGACCTGCTTATCTTAGGGGAGGTAAATGACATTATCCGGTAAGAGGAGAAGTAAATGACATTATCTATTAAGGACTTGTTTGATAACCCACGGTAAACAATTTATGAAGTTTCTTACTTGGAAAAACGGCCAAAAATTATTCCGTTTCATTTGATTTTTGTAATATAAATTGAAATTTATGAAATCTTTTGCTTCAAGAAACATAGTTATTGCATCAAAAGTGTTTCTCGAAGCAAAATTAAATGAGGGTCGGATATTAAGTGAGACAATTTTATAAGGGATGGAATTTGGCGCTCTAACATAACAACAGTAAATTTTGTAAATTTTATTACAAGCTTCAAATTTTCTACTTCTAAAAGCAAGTTTTATCAAATGCCTAAAAAATATTTCTGCTTTTAAAACACTCACAACTGTTTCTAATGTTTCTCGAAGTAGAAACACTTGATGAGTTATCAAATGAATCCTAAGAGGGGACCCTTAATTTTTTTAATTCAAAAAGTGTCTTCATAACTTGACCCTGGAAAGGTAATTGCTTAAGCTTTCCAAGATACAGGGCATTAATTGAGTCGATTCTTGCAGTTATTCCCACTTACTACATGAGTTGCTTCAGTATTCTGAAACAGGTTTGCATGAAACTGAATTTAATCATAAATAGATTATGGAATTCGAAACTAGGAAAGAAATGTAATCATTATCTTATTTGCTAGGAAAAAGCTTGCATGCTTATTGCCAACGGTGGATTGGGTTTTCGAAAATTATTGTCAATAATAAGGCTTTGTTTTTGAAGCATGCCTAGAGACTTCTTCTTTTCTTTTTTTTGGTAATTCAGACGAATTTATTAAGGCTAAGTTGAGGAAACAGAATTACAAAGATTCTATAACCAAAGGGGATAAAGGCCAACTAGCCACCCCTGCAAGTGACTTGGCCCTCTTTGCTATGTGATCCGATACATGATTAAACCTCTTGAAAACAAAATCAAATTGACAATTTTCAAAAGCAGAACCCAAGTGCCGAATATCATCTATAAAAGCTTGAATTGATACCAGGTGGCAGCTTCGGTGTTGTAGAATTGAAATTAACTCCTTAGAGTCTGATTCAAATATGACATGCCTGGAGACTTCTTAATGAACCTCATTATCTATGGGCTAGCGTCTTCAAAAGAAACCATTTCCCCTACTCATCTTCCTTTTATGGACGCATTTTGTTGATGAAATCTTGCGAATTCCTTTTATCTCAATCTGAGAAAAATAGATATCTCAAAATAGGAAATTTTCAACAAAGAAAGTTGTGAACTCTATGTTCTCTCTCGTTAAAATCAATAAACCTTTATGACGCTGGCGGGACTTCTTCTGGAATATGAAATCTCCCTAAGCACAAAATTCTCTTTTGAAGTGTTGGGGTAATTGTATTACAAATTCTTCAAACACACAAAAATTAAATTGCAATACAATTGAGAGATGAAGATCTGTAGTGAATCCGGAGAGCTTGAAGTTGCAACCGAACGAACCACCGATCAATGAGGTTGAGTCACACCTTGAGTGTTGTCTTTAAGGTAATTGATGCACCCTACTACCAAGGGTTCTTCACACCACCACCTCCAAGATAAAGCAACCTCCAACTAGAAGATAAGGTAGTTCTTCTAGTCCCTTCAAGGAGCCAAAAGCTAGAGCACAACACTTAGACAAATTCAAAGAAAGAAATTAACTTTATAATACAAATTATGCAAGTGTGAGGAGTGTCTCAACTGCACCCCACATGCAAGGAAATGTTGGGTTTATATAGGCCCAAACCTCACCTTACACCCCTTAGGATTCTTAAGGCAATGAATTGGATTTAATCCATTCAATAACCTCAACCCCACTCATGGTAATGGCCATCATTGGTCATGAAGTTGAAATGAGAATTGATGGTCAAGAGTTAGAATTGAAGTAAATTCCACCCTTCAAGTAACCCCACCACACCACCATGATCAAGACCATTAAGACCCATGACCAATGTCATGAAGAGCCTTATAACCAAGGTCATGAAGGGCCTCCTTTACTCATGATGCCTCATTACCACCCTTACCTCATGGGTCCCACACACTAACAAAATAATTAAATAAAAGAAATGCAAAAGCTAATTTTGAAACTTAATATATAGATAATATAGATTTTAATAAAAAAACCTAACAATCCCCCACAAGTTTCAAAATTGTAAAAAAGTACTCGTGTTGTGACTTTATTAGACACTAAAGGACACATCGTTGTAGGTGTCTTTCGGACTTGAACCTACACTAGGTCTAATGAGTCGCGCTACAGAGTACGGGTAGAGTTAGACTCCTTGAACCTTTCCTCATTAGTGTAGCTGACCGCCCCATCATCCATGTCCTAAAGGTCGACTTTTGGAGCTACCTTTTACACTACACATTGGACTTTTGAACCGGCCATGTCCCTTATCCTGGATTCATGAATGATTAAAGAATGCGCCTATAAGTTCTCATTGGCGGCAGCCAAACCACCTACATCCACTTAGGTTAGTCTCTGATGTGCACCCCAACTAACACACCCCCACATTCCTTGGGATTAGACTAATTAAGAGCTTCGCTCAACCTTACCCTTGTGGTAGTACTATTACCTTCATCTACACCCTAGAATGGAATAATTATAAATAGTAGTACTGAACCGGTCTTCCCATGACTCCGTTTTTACCCCTTGAACCTAATTCAGGTATTTAGCCTCTTCACATAGGTAGGGTATCCATCATGTGACCCGAGGATTAGGCATTAGCCCCATTCCTGTAGATGCAATACACAAGTTTTTGACAGACATAGCCTTTGTGAACATGTCAGCTTGATTCATTTCTGACTTCACATAATTGATAGCTATCATTTCTTCATCTATGTACTGTCGCACAAGATTGTGTTTAAGGCGTATATGCCTCCTTTTACCATTGTACACCTTATTCTTTTTAAAAGATAACAAGATGTCAACATGGCTTCCCCCACATATCAAGTGGTACATTAGAACTCAACAACATGGAGTTCATCATCTCTTTAAGAAATCTATTTTTCCTTTCCGCTACCCCATTTGATTCTGGTTGGTAAGGAGCGGTCTTTTCATGGATAATTCCATTTTCCCCACAAAACTTATCAAGAATAAAATACTCAATCCCTCTATCGGTTTTAAGTCTTTTAATCTTTTTGCCAAGTTGATTTTCAACTTCCATTTTGTAAGATATAAATGTCTTTCCTGCGTCATCCTTTGATTTATATCTAGAATGATCATCTATGAAGGTGATAACATAATTGTTTCATCTCTTTGACTCATATGACTTATAGTCACTTAAGTCACTATGGATAATTCCAAGAAATCACTCTTTCTATCCATAGTCTTGTGAGGCATTTTGGTTAACTTAGCCTCCACACAAGTTTTACACTTGTCCTTAGGAGATTCCATCTTATTGGTGATCATCCCTAACTTGTATAGTTTGGTGATATATTTCACACTACTATGGCACAAATCATAAGTATTGAATTAAACAACAAAGTAAACATAAGTGCTAGATTTTTCAATTACAATATTTGAAATACTAAGAACAAACAAACCCTCACTAAGGTATCCCTTTCCCACAAATACATTTTCATCATTTGAGCCTATGGAATAGGAAGAAAACATTTTTTCAGTTTTTTCCCTTCTTGAACCTACAATCTTTCTTGAAATGGCCAACCTTTCCACAAACAAAACAAGCCAATTTCTTCTTCTTAGAAGACTCATCATAGTCTTGATGATTTTTCCTCTTCTTGTTTTGCTTGTTGGTTTCCACCAAGTTCACTTTTAGGCTTCTTTCCCCAAGGTCTTTTTCACCATTGTCTTTGAACCGGTTCCTTTCTTCAATCTTGATCCTTACAACCAACTGGTCTAAGGTCAATCCCGTCTTCTTATGTTTCATAGACATCTTGAAAGCATTCCATGAAGGTGGAAGTTTCTCAATCAAGGCACCGGTTACAAATTCTTCAGGTAGGATCATTTTCTCTTTTGCTAGCTTCCCAACCACAATTTGAAATAAATCAATTTGGGTTGATATGGTGTCACTATCTTTCATAGAAAATTTTAGAAAGTTAGCCACCAAATATTTCTTTGAACCAACATCTTCAAGAGAATACTTCTTAACCAAAGCATCCCAAATCGAGTAAGCATATTCTAATGAATTATACACATGGTATAAGTCATTAGATAATGCATTCAAAATTCGATTCTTGCATTGATAGTCCGCTTGTATCCAAGCCACCCTTTTACCCTCCTTAATAGGATCAATACTTTTTTCTGGCATGGGTTCAGTCAAGGCAAATGCCACCCCAATTTGGGCTAAGGCAAATAGCAACATTTGCCTCCACCTTTTGAAGTTTTGACCTCTAAACTGTTCGATTTTGTCGAACTCAGTGATAATCCTCATCTTACCCAAATCCGGGATAAGATCTATCACTGTTGGAATTACATTAGTGGGGATTGAATCATGAGTAGCAAGGAATGGATATTTCATACCATCTATGGCAACGAATGTGTCGTCACCTTGTTTGTTGATTTTGCCTTCAACGGTATTGTTTGAAGGATCTCTTCCGGTGTTAACTCCATCAACAACCTCTACGTTGTTGTTATCGTCTTTGTTGAAGTCGCCATCTCCAAGACTTGCCATTGGATCTTTCATAATCAATTACCTTAAACTTGTTGGGGTAATTGTATTACAAATTCTTCAAACACACAAAAATTAAATTGTAATACAATTGAGAGATGAAGATCTTTAGCAAATCCGGAGAGCTTGAAGTTGCAAACGAACGAACCACCGATCAATGAGGTTGAGTCACACCTTGAGTGTTGTCTTTAAGGTAATTGATGCACCCTACTACCAAGGGTTCTTCGCACCACCACCTCCAAGATAAAGCAACCTCCAACTAGAAGATAAGGTAGTTCTTCTAGTCCCTTCAAGGAGCCAAAAGCTAGAGCACAACACTTAGACAAATTCAAAGAAAGAAATTAACTTTATAACACAAATTATGCAAGTGTGAGGAGTGTCTCAACTGCACCCCACATGCAAGGAAATGTTGGGTTTATATAGGCCCAAACCTCACCTTACACCCCTTAGGATTCTTAAGGCAATGAATTGGATTTAATCCATTCAATAACCTCAACCCCACTTATGGTAATGGCCATCAGTGGTCATGAAGTTGAAATGAGAATTGATGGTCAAGAGTTAGAATTGAAGTAAATTCCACCCTTCAAGTAACCCCACCACACCACCATGATCAAGACCATTAAGACCCATGACCAATGTCATGAAGAGCCTTATAACCAAGGTCATGAAGGGCCTCCTTTACTCATGATGCCTCATTACCACCCTTAACTCATGGGTCCCACACACTAACAAAATAATTAAATAAAAGAAATCCAAAAGCTAATTTTGAAACTTAATATATAGATAATATAGATTTTAATAAAAAAAAAAAAAAAAAAAAAAAAAAAAAAAAAATTTTTTTTTTTTTTTTTTTTTTAAAAATAGAGGTTTTTTTAAATGGCTTTTAATAAATGAATGAGTGTTAAGAAACAAGATATGAGTTGCAGCCTGCAGGGTTTACAATATTTGCTATGTTGTTTGGAATGCTAGCTCCGTCAAGCAGATATTTACTGCAGCCAGTTGTGGTTTTGAACTTCGAGATATGGCTTTGGAATGCTAGCTCCGTCAAGCAGATATTTACTGCAGCCAGTTGTGGTTTTGAACTTCGACATATGGCACGTGGTTTCAAGAGTCCTTCTCTGTATAGTTCTAAAAGTCTTGTGGCTATAGTGCTAGGACTCTAGTGTTTTTTTTTTTTTTTTTGTTGGGTATCTGAGGTTCATACGGGCCAGCTTGTGCACACCTTGATTACATCTTCAAGGGGATGCTTCTGCAAAGGTCGAACCCATGACCTCTCCACTAAGAAGTAAGGATCTTACCACTCTACCAACCCTGCATTGACAGGACTCTAGTGTTTTAATTACATAAAATATTAATTAGGAGTTTGTACTAATCAACATCAAACTCTCATTTGGGTTGCCTAGTATCTTTGTGAGTACCAATTGTAGAGTTCTTCTTGTATGTAATAATCGGTGTTTAATCAACTATGAGACTTCTAACAGCAGTATAACTCTTGGAAGTTTGATCAGTTGTGGAACTTCTAACAGCAGTGAAACTCTTGGAAGCAATCCTAGCCGAATATGCTTGAGATGAAGTGGCAGCTTGGATGTTGGTTGATTTTCCAGATACATCCCTCATACGTCTCTACAATTCCCTCCTTTTACATTTTCATTTGATATATAGACCTACTCTTGGGTGAATATTCTCAAATGTTATTATAACTTGCTATTGTTGGCGAATGCATAACAATGTGTTGTTTAATAAGAAGACTCCTGACCCTCTATGAGTCATTAGTTATGTATCCAATGGTTGAATAACAAAGAGATTAAAGCTCTTCAATGGAGGACCATAGGTCCCTTGGATTTAAACTCCTTACCTATTGGAAATTGTATTTGTACTTCTATGCATGAACTGATTTCCATTCATCACACTACTTTAATGTGTGCATGGGTTCAAAATTAGAAGATGAAAAAGAGAGGTAAATAATTGGGCTTATTTTGAAAGACTATTTTCAAGTTATTTTTGGGGACTATCAAGATATGCCATATGGTTTCTTCTGATTTGCTATATGGCTCAGTTTTTAATCAATGAATTTCTTTTTTTTCAATAAAAAAGAAAAAAACAAAAAACCAAGATGCTAGCTACTGGGTGTAAATTAAATTACATTAGGTCCTAACGAAACCCCCAATGTCAAGATATGTTTGGGAATTAATGAATTCCCAACAATATGAAGGGAGAAAGGAAACTGCCTAAACACCCCAACACCTACCATCAAGTACCAGATAGTACATATGGTACTTCCACAGGAATGCAATTTCTTCAACCCTAAGTCAAGACTACTAAAGTTGCTAAAATGTGAGATGGAGAAATTCTTGAGAAAGCTAAATAAATGATTGTCAAACAACTCTCCATTTCCTCTTTCAACTAGAGCTCTGATAGATGATAGTTTATTCAAAACATCCCTGATAAGAATAGACTAAAATTAGCCACTATTGCTTGTTGTATTTTTTTTTTCAACACAAATATAAATCATCTTTAAATAATAATACAATGTATTGGTCTTGAAATGAAAGCAGAAAGGAAGACTTGGAATTAAAGATTAAGTATGCTTCACAAAGCTGAACCAAATTATTGAATGAAACCTTCAAACAAAATGTACCCGCTCTATGATGCATAAAAATCATGATCAGGCCTCAGGTCTTGAGAATAAATTATATTATGGGTGTAGTCTCATGAAAGGACAGTGGCGGACCCAGGATGCAATAGTGGGGGGCCGAAGAATGAAAGCCAGATAATCTTCCCATTTGGGGTCCTACTTCTAAACTATTTTATTAAATTAAAGAATAGACTCACATATATTTTGTGGGGCCCACACATATTTGAAAAAATGATAAATTATTGATAATGATGTTTTTTTTTGGGACAAAATATAGGTAAAATTAAAGCAACAATATAAATAGAATATACACATGACCTCAACCTTAAAAAGTTAGATGCAAATCAAAATTTTCTTTGGTAGAAGATGTAAACCAATTTTTTTTTTTAGGTAAGAGATGCAAATCAATGGTAGTTAGTTACCTACTAATTATAGACATTTTATTCATAATACAAAATCAAATAACAAAAATTGCAAAAGAAATAAAGAAACATAGAATATAAAATCAAATTAAAAAGAATAACAAAAAAAGAAAAGAGAAACAATAAATAAATTGAGCAAGTGAAAGAGACCTAATTGTGGGGTAGATTTTTTTTCAAATTTTCTTAAGCCACGATTATAGAAAGGGAAGAGAATAAATAGGAAAAAAAGATGATAGAGGAGAGAGGAGAGAGGAGAGAGGAGATAAGAGAATAAATAGGGATTGAAGAGTTAGTTTTTAATTAAAAATAACATTTTGATATTTGAATACTTAATAAGATTTTTTTTCAAAAATTTCCTTTAACCCCCGTTTATAGAAACAAAAGAGAATAAATAGGACGAAAAGATGAGAGAGAAGAGAAGGGAGAATAAATAGGGATTGATGAATTAGTTTTTTATTAGGAATGACATTTATACCCATCATTTTACGTTTAAAAATTGTTCACAATATTGGGGGGCCAAATAATGACATTTCACATATGGGAAGAGAAAAAACAGGAAAAATTAAAGGAATTAAAGGAATATGCATAAAAATTTTAAAAATATGGGGGGCCATGGCCCCTCCGGCCCCTTCATAGGTCCGCCCCTGTGAAAGGATGCCTTCATATCAAGTTAAAGGTTTCCTAGAACCACCAAGAAAGCAAATGCCCTGCAATAGCACTATGGAAAGGCAACCAAGACATAATAATGCCATCATGCCTGTCAACATTTTTACAAACACTTGGGCTGCAACCTTGTACAACTTTCTAAATACATATTCTTTTAGTTTAGTAAAACATAAACCTATTTTCTTCTTCTTTCTTTTTTCTTTTCTTTTTTTCGATCAAACAAAAATCAATATTAGGCTTTCTAGCGTAATTCTAGAGGCAGAAAAGGAATGGCTTACAATAAAAGGGGTTGGACTGCCACCAGGCACTAGACACTTTAAACATCCTAGACCCTTAGCTAGGCAGTCAACTTCCAAATAGAAAGACCTATTTCCAAAGACAAGCTGAAGCAATTCAAAACAAGTGCAAGATTTAAGAATATTATGCACCAAACTCAAACTAGGTCAATTTAAAGATTGGGCCTTCCCATTAAGGGCTAAACTGCTAGTTGAACAAAAAAAAAAAAAATCTAAAAATTTGGAGAGATACAGCAAAATGCAAGGAGTCTGGGACTGCTTCTAGCTCTAAGGACACAGAGGAGAAGGCCTCTACAAGCCAGTGAACAAGCAGCAACAAAACTTCCTCCCAGATCCCAAACAATGCTACTTCAGCCTCCTTTTGATGTGGAATCCCATGCTGGATCAGAGAAAATGGAGAAACAATCATCTAAGAGGATAGGGATTCTGGAGTGGGGTCTAGCTATTGGCCCTTGTGGTAAACATTACGTGAAATGGTGTTGTAAATATGTTTAAAACTTTATGTTTATTATTTTATATTTTTATATAAATATATGTTTTAATCATGTCTTTTATCCTATGGTTTTTATAACGGAAACTTTAGTCCTACATCGGGCCGAGAGGAACTGATTAATATTACTTTGGGGTTAAAGATCAAACCCTATGTGACACGAACCAAGCCTAAACCCTGTTGTGACCCAGTCATGGTTGTATAGATATATATATTAATTAATATTAATAATTCTATATGACTTGGGACTTGGGGCTTTGATCTAGAAGGTCCATTTTGTCATGGGCCCCAATCCGGAAAGCCCACTGCTGGGTGAAAGCATAGAGATGACATTAGAGAGGCACTTTCCTTTAGGGAGGTCAGCTAGATAAGTACCTTCCTATAGGAAGTTGAGCTAAATAGGTATCCTCACAAAAAGAGGTGACCTTACCCTTTCACCTACAGCCTTTGGGGCTCTATATAAACCTATTTTTGAGTTCATTCTTGACACTAATTTCCTCCTTCTCTTTTTTTTTTTTTTTCTCTCTCTCTCTCTCCCTATTGTTATTATGTTAAGCAGTGAACATAACTTGATTACACCTTAAGTAACCTTTCTGGAATGCAATCTTAAAGGTTTGGGCTTACTGATCTTGGGGTGAAGACACATTTGGAACCTATATTGCACAAATCGGGATGTCTAAATACCTTAAAGAAAGTACCTCTGATACGTTTTAGCTCTGAAGAAGTATTGTGATTGCAACAACCATTTAAGTGTTCATGGAGATTCCTCAACAAGTTTTCAACAAATGGTAACTTCATTTGGAAATTTTGACAAGAGAGTTATTGAATTAGAGAAAAGAATTTCTTCCAAGCCAAATAACCCAACACAATGTGCTCCATATCAAATGGACTAAGTCTAGTTGGCCCAATGCATGAAAATGAGATTCAACAAACTCCACCCATTCTTGAATTGTTTTCCCTAGGAGAATATATATAAGGTGTCCAGCCTCCAAGATGAGGCTCTAGCATGCACAGAATGAAACACTGCATGAGAGGTAGTTTCAGTGTGTGACATACACGAGAGACATAATGGTGATAGGCATGCATTTCTATCAAACAAAACTTTGTGTGTTGGTCTTGCATTGCGGGTGCTCTCTAAATGAATCTTATCTTGGGAAAAGTGTGAATCTTTCAAAAGGTCCCCCAATGTGAATGATGAGAGGAGGAAGCCATGGAAAAACTCTGAGGTGCCCCTAAGCTTATCAAGGCATGATAAGCAGATTTCACACTAAAATTTTCAGATTTTGCTTACTCCAAATCCACTCATTTGAATCTAAAGACAAAACTGGGAGAGTTTAAATTGCTAGTCTCTTTATGATCCTTGAAAACATGAATCCCACCTTTTGCAAAACCCTCCAAAGAAAATATTTGAGTTTTAGTTTTGGATATCAGACTCATACTGTCACATCCACCAAGCCGGTACCCTACCTGGCATACCTGGGTATGTGATCCACAGTCCAAGGATCAAGCATCGAGGGACCATGCCTCCCACATACGCGATAACACAATCATGAACAATAATAATCAAGGTAAAAGCAAATAATAAAAGAAATCATGGATATGATAAGGACAGATAATCAGAGTACGGAAATAAATATGATACCAAATCTATAATCAAAAGAAGGAAGTGAGCGGAATTCACTCCTTCATAACCACAGCGGAAAGTAGCTAAGTCAAAGGTTGGTTACAGCCCAATGTAAAAGAGTAATCAGTGAAAGTTAAATTACAGATCCAAGTGTTTAACAAAATCCAGGGGTGGGGGACTAGACAAGTGTTTCCTCCATCTTAATAAGTACATCCTTGTAAGTGTAGATGAAGAAAGCCCAACACGGCCGCTCCCTCACCATTGTGGAGCTAACCCTGGTACGTAGTGTAATCCTCCTCGGTACCATAACCTTGACCTTCAAAGTAGCCACCACCTGGAGGGTAGTATGCGGAATCATGGTCCGTCTCGTAGGTCGTACCATATGGGTCTTCAACACCTGTGGAATAATCTAACAAACATTTGCACAAAAGGAATGAGTTCAAAAGAACTCAGCAAGGCAGTTATTCCATAATTCATAAACCATATGAGTACAAGTCATAACATGATGTAATATGATATGAGACACATGATGCAAATATGATTCTAACTCTATGAATGCTAGTCTCTAAGGTAGACATGCTTTAAGTCATAGCACCATACTTCTTTAGGTAAGTCTCAGCACCGGGGGGAATTGGGTCCTGCATCTCTCTCGGACAATCTATGGCTAGGGTTTCGGTCACCGCTCTCTCTCTCACATCACCATTTGATCTAAGTATTGGCGCATGTCAAGGTAAAGCATAGCCCAATGCAAGTCATCTACTCAGTCGTATCAAGTCAGATCCGGATACTTCCATTCCTCCCATCTCGGGATCCTTTCCGGTATCCTTTACACTAGAGTCACGGATATTACCCACCGAACTCACCAACCCTATTGGTCATCCACAAATAGTAGACAGGAATCTCTCACGTCCTCTCACGGATATAACTCACCGGTCTTGAGCGCCCGTGAGCCCAAGTCTAGCTATTTTCAACCCTACCAATAAATGGCCCCTTTCGGGTATCCATAGCATGGTTTATGTCCTCTCACGGGTTGGTTACCGGTCTTGAGCGTCCATCAAACCATACACTACCACGGGTCATTCAGTCTCAATGCCCTTCCGATTCGGGTCTGACACAACAAGGACATCCTAGCCACACTACTAGACAATCCTATGTATGTCATCCAATAATCCGAGAAAGTGTCGATGGGCACCTTCGGAGAACATCCCATACTATTCCCTCTGACACCCAAGGACAGAAGCGTCAATAGGATACTCCCCAATCCCAAATTATACCTAAGCAATCACATGCTCAAGTCCATTATACCATACACAAATGATACATCATCATAATAGAAGTTAAGTCATAACATCGCAATGATTCATCATGTATATTAGTAACAAAAATGACTAATCATTATAACAAGAATAAATATAAACACAATACTACTGTTCTAAGGCATGTATAGCAGTCCTATGATATTCAAAAATAATAAGGAAACTATGTTCACTAAGTTATGAACATCAAGACATAGTCACATAGCCTATGTATTTATGGCGATAACTGTCCTTACCTTAACCTTTGATGATGATGATCCAAAGGTCACACAAGAATGATCCAATGATGGTATTAAGACCCTAGACAAACATAAATGAAAGATTAGAGAAGAAATCAGGAAAATCGGAGGTCGAAAGGGTCAACACGGCGAAGGACACAGTTTAGCAGCATGCTTGGTCGATGCTCCTTGGTCGATGGGATCTACCAAGCAGGATCGACCAAAGACAGTCTCGGGGCTGCATAGTGGATTTTTGGATTTTGGTCCGAAATCGGTCTTCCGGGGCTCGGATCAATCCGGAATTTGGAGGGATGATCAACAACAGTATAAGAATACATCTAAGCAAGTAATTAACATCATCTAATGATTTAATTATAAAGCCCCAAATTGGAATACTAAGTTCTATAGACAAGAATCATAGCATCAAAGAGAAATCAATGTAATTGAAAGGGAAGCTAGGGAATTAGTTGGGGAATAGGCTAGGAACAAGATTATAATCATTTGTAAGCTATTAATTAGACAAATCATACTCCACATTTCAGTTTAGGACAAGAATTCAAGTTGCTAAGCAAGGAATCATGGTAATGCATATACAAGCATCAAAATGATAGTATATCATAAGTAGGAATGGAAAGAGATCATGGTTTAGTGAGGAATGAACACTTGGAGTGATGGTTGCAAGGTTGCAGCATCAACTCCAAGGTTGCAACTGTAAGAAAAGAAGAGAAAAGAGTAGGATAGAGAGTGAAGATGAGAGTTCATACCTTGTAGATGAATATGGAGGCAAGAATCAAATGATTGGCAATGATTAGAGTAGAATCTCCTTCACCAATATCAAGGAGTTGGGGAACCTTCTCCATGTTCTCAGGCGTTGCAATGATTAGAATAGGGTTCAAAACACGAGACTAGCATAAATAGGGTGTGGAATATTCCAAAGGAATCATTAACTCGAATCTGGCAGCCTTGGTCGATGCTCCTTGGTTGATGGGATCGACCAAGCATAGTTCAGCAGAAAATCAGCACTAGTTCAGCAACTTCAGACAGGGATTTGGAGGGTTATACGAGGTCAAATTGAGTGGGGTTTTCTTCTACAAGTCAATCAAGAAGTCTAGTTTCGGGAAATACCTTCGGATCATGCACGGGAGTTCATTAGGTACTTCAACTAGTTCACTCCTCTTCGATGTGCAGATTTTTCACTAAACACTGACAATGTACTCAAGTAAGGGGCATCATCGTCAATGTCCATGGGCTCGGACTCCGACACTAGATCATCAATTAGTAGGGTCCACAAGTCTTTTCTACCACAGCTTCGGGTCTTCAGACCTACAAACATCAAGGGTTCCGGGTCAAGGTAAGGATAGGGTTGGATTTCACACATACCTTGGCGTAGACAATCAAAAAGCTCCTCACGTTGTAGTCTTCCAAGTTTTTACACCTTTCTTGCTCGACTTAGGTATAGGTTGAGGATCAAGCTCAAAAACTACTTAATCAGCTTCAGTAGTGTTTTTTTTTTGGATAAAAGAAGAAAATCATTCATTAATTAGATTGGATGTGTTGTCTTAGCAACATTCATTAACATAGATATTTGACTTAGAGACCATGTCCCTAAGATTGGTTTTGGTAAGAGAGTTGGTAATCCTTGTTAGTTGCTCCATATCTCTCTTATTTCAAACCCATGTGTTGTTGCTTCTTTTATCTCAGTTTGTAACCCAAAAAGTGTTGCCTCTAAGGTCTCCACCCTATGCATTCTTTCAAAATTAATGGACTGTAAATGTCTATTTCCATAAATCCCAAAGCTCCATCCTGCCGTTCCTACCTGCTAGTTAAGTATCTCTGCACACATCAACACATTATTGTTAGTTCTTGATATATTAGTGCACCGATTGTTTTCATTATCTTGTGGTGAAATATCATTATTTTGTGTTGGTGGGTTAAGATTCGTGACCTCCACCTCATGTAGCTTTAAGGCTAAAATCCATTGGTTTAAGCTATTAACACCTTCAATGCATTAGGTGTTTTTTGTGTAAAAACCCTCAAGTTTCTTTCTTGCCAAATGAAATAGCAAGAAATAATGAAAACAGAAAAAGAAAAAAAAAAAAAAAAAAAAACCATTTGAACTTGGAATTATTCAAAAGTAAGCCTATGTTATGACACCAGCTCAAGAGTGATGAGTCACTCTAATTTTCTTTGCGTAACCCCAGTGGTCCTGTTGCATGAATTCTTTTCGCCCAGTCACATGATATAAAGACATGCCAGATTGTTTCACTTTACGTCCCGCATAGGGCACATTCTGTTGAATGTTTGACCATTTAGCTATTTTTGCTCGAACTGGTAGTCCTGCATTCAATACACACCAAAATAAGACCTTAAACTTTGGGTGGATTGATAGCTTCCACATTTGCTTCCACCATTCCGTAAATTGGTTTTCATGGGATACGAAGCGACGTTTGATTATTTCATGGAAAGCCCTTTTGACCGTGAATTCTCCATTCGGAGAGAGTAAAGAGGACCATGAATCACATTGGTCCGAAAGAGAAATTGGCATTGTTATAATACGGGTAGGGTTGGGGTAAGGTGAAGAGATCTCCATGTTGAGGTTTTGTATGTAGCTGAACACTTCTGCCATAGTAGCCTATCGTGGCCATATAGAAAGATCTTGTGTTGATGTCAGACTATGTGTTTGTGTTGGTAACCAGGGATCAAGCCAAAAGGAGGTCTGTGTACCCCACCCGACTTTGTGCATCACCATTGTCTTTAGCTGAGGAAGGATACTTGCGATACTATCCCATAAAATCCACGAACCCTTCTTCGCACATACTTTAGGATCGAAAATGGATTGATCCCTAAAGTATCTAGCTTTAAGAACACGTACCCCCAAAGCATCAAGCTGAGATAGTATTTTCCATCCTTTCTTCAGCCAACAGAGCGAGTTGTAGTCCTCCATTCTTTCGAATCCCATTCCTCCTAGAGCTTTTGGCTTGCAGTATCTCCCCCATGCAATGAGATTCAATTGTTTTTTCTTGTTAGGTTATCCATTCCAAAATCTTTGACAAATAGCACCTATTTTTGCACATTTTGTCTTTGGAAATCTCAAGCACTACATTTGATAAAGAGCCATTGATTGCAATACCACCTGCATCAATACATCTCTTCCCACAAAAAAAAAAGGTTTGTTGCCTTCCATCTTCTTAGTCATTCAGTCCAATAGTTGTATTTACTCTTTTGCTCCCCTCTTCTTCTCTTTTTCCTTGCTACCTTAACTGTCCTCTCCTCTCAATCCAAATGCAAAATGGGGTTCTACTTTCTTCTTTTTCTTTTCTATTTTGTTTTTTCAATAAACCCTCAAAACCATCAAAATAATGAAATTAGAATTTTACACATTTATCACGTTTTTAATTAAATCATTTTCCACGTATAACATCCAATGTCTAACTCAACCAATCACCTTCCACACCGCAATCTATCTGTATCACAAATAAAATTTATTAATATAATGATACCATAGCAAGGCATTACAATAACCCCTTCTGATTTGGATGATAGATATTTTACATACGCTCTGGTTTACTTGGATTCAAGCACAAATGAAGTATATTTTAACTCTAACGTTTACATGTTTTTGGATGTCTAGCAATATACGGTACTGCATAATTTTGTTCTCATTACTTTTAAATGGATTTGACTTTAGATGTGTTGTAGAGAGTGGATTATTTGAATTCAAGAAACATTTATAATAGAACAACTTGTAGAAATATCATAACTAAAAATTTGGGTTAAAATTTGTAACTTACATATTTTACTGCACAAAAATCTATATCTAACATTCTACTTAAAAGTTTCACTAGAAAAAAAAATTACCATTATAAATTTATTTCAAAAAAATCTATAGCAAATAATCTACAATTATAGATTTGCAATGGAAGCACTCGCAATTTGTCTTGGAACAATGTGTAGTTAAAATATTCATTTTTACTGATTCATTATGGAAATATCCGCATAATAGTTATGGAAATATCCACAACTGAAATATTTGTAGTTACGGATCAGCCAGATAAATATCCTTAGTTAAAGATTAACCACAAAAGTATCTACAACTGTAGTTTTCTAGTTATAAATTAGCTACAAGAAATGTCCACAATCATATTTTTCATAGCTATAGGATAACCTTAAAAACATCTGTAGCTAGAAGTTAGTGAAGAAATATCCATAGTTATACTTTTCCTAGCCATAAGATAGTGACAGAAACATTCATAGCTTTAATACGTGCGGGAACATCCATAACTAACAATCCGCATCTAAAGAGATAGCTACAAAAAAATCTATAACTAAAAAGCTGTAGTTATAGATAACCTTGTACATGCGGTGTTCTATTTGTAGCTACTGCTTTTGCAACGAGATTTCCAACAACGGTTAGTAAACCATAGGTAAACCGCATCTATAAGCTCTTGATGTAGATTTTTTTTTACTACAATTTTTATTATTATTATTATTATTATTATTATTATTATTATTATTATTATTATTATCTTTTACTACAGAAAAATCTGCTGCTATAACCCCTGTTTGCCCTAGTGTCCAATGGAAAATCAGGATAGAAAAGGCAAGCCGTACTATAAACACCAGTGGCAACATTGAATATTCAATTATGTATAGTTTAGTTCATATTACAGCGTCGCCATATATATCACATCCATCACTAACTCAACTTTGACCAACATTTTCTGCGCAGCTTGTGCAATGCATACACACTATTTTCAAAATTCATTATCATTTTTGTTGAAATGAAGATTCGTTGTCTTGCTTCTAAATTAGCAACTATTCAATCTTCATGTAAAAGACAAGACCCAATCCAAGGAACCGGGTAATTAAACAAATCACCCAAATGAACAAAATATACCAAGGATATTGTGCAAATAAGTTGAAGACAATCACAAAGCAAATAACAACAAACCACCACAAGAATGTAAAAGAAATGCAAACAACACACAAGAATTTTATGTGGTTCACTAATCCGAAATATTTGAGATTAGCTACATCCACGGGGAGGGATTTCGCTATTTAATCTTCAAAATAATATAAGATTTGAGAATAATACAACGTTACCTCAACCGGTCACACCACCTCTCAAACCTCCTTAAAAATACCCTTCCACCTCAAGCTTTTGAAGAAAACCCTTCAATCCAAACTCAAGCTTCGATAGAGTTGCAATGGAGAAGAATATAAGAGAGAAGAAACCATTTTCTTGCAAAACCACAAGAAGAAGAAGAGTCCAAAAGCTGAATCCCGTTTTTGCTCAAAACCCCTCGTGGAATTCACTAAAAACTCTCTTTTTTTCACCCCATTTACCTCTCCCAATGCCCCTTAATGATACCAAACACCTAACCCATGTTTAACACTAAGTGGGACCCACCAAATTCAAATTTTGAACTTAAACAATGATAAAGTGATTTTCGTCACAAACCCAACACTTCATGTAAATATTTGTATAATCGATAGATGGGATAATTACAAGTGTCCCAATGTATTATAGCTTAATTACTATTTTATTCCCTATATTTTTTTTTAAACCATTAATTCATCCTTGGACTTTTCTTCTAATTACTGTTGTCTCCCTACCATTTAAAGTCCATTAGTTAAGTGATGAAGTAGCATTTTTTTATATATATAAGAATTCCAAAATTATCCTAAGGTTTTATATTCCTTATTTACACTTTTATTAAATTACATTACTACCCTTAACAATTAAGCAGAAAAAAAAATTGTCTTCTCCTCTTACCCTGCCCAAGAGGGGGGAGGGGGCAGGAACAAAGACGTTCTTCCTCTTCCTCTCGATGATCCTCAACCCAACTCCTTCCTCTTCCTTGATAAAACCCAAAACCGAGATTCAAAATGTAAAATAATAAAAGAAAAAATGAAAACTTCTCATTTTTTAGTATTAATATAGTTACTTTTCAATTCGTGCTATTTTTTAGATTTTGTTATTAAGATTCTAATTTGATGTTGTCAATTTTAGGAAGTTCCTACTTCCAATAAATTTTTATTTATTTACTATCTAATTTGACCTTATCATTTTAGGAAGTCCCTTTTCTTACACAAGAAATATAATTTAAGAAATCTGTCTTTTTTTTTTTTGGAATCCAAAATTATTAGAATACAAGTGTAAAATTGGTATTTCATATGGTCTTTTTTTTCCCCCTTCTTCTAAATGAGGATGATATTGTCTTTCGTCTTCTTAATTCTAGAAAGGCAAAATATACATTAAACATTCAATTGTTATGGCCTCTTTGCACCATTAGAACTAAGGGGGCAACAATAATTTCATAAAGAGTATGGTCCTTTTAGTAATTAAGCTATGGTACAAGAGACAATAGTAATTATCCCTAGATAGATAGATGTTTCATTATTAACTCATTGACAATGGCTTTCATGTGAATTTGTGATCCATCTTTCACATCAATCTGATGGTGATAAACTATTTTTTTTTTTCTTCTTCTTCTTTTTTTTGGAATAACTATCAAAGGTGGGTCATGCTGGAAACATGAGACATTTTGCAAGTAAGGTTGTTGAGGAGAGAAAATATCCAAAATGGTAGGAGAGAGAGTTTGTTGAATTTCTAGTTTTGGTTTTGATCATGGGAGTGGTTGAGAATGGTTGTCGGCCAGATCCAAGCAACTACAGAGGGTATTTCATATGCTACAGTGGTTGGGGGGAGTTCAGGGTGAGTTTGGAAGGCCTTCCAGATTTGATTTAGGCAGAAAGTATATCAAAGTGGTAATTCTTTGGGCGGATTATGAACAACAGCGAAATTTGTTTTGTTTTGCCTTGATTGGTCACTTTGATTTTCGAAAAACCACCATGGATGTGCGTAAAGAGGTGAGGAATTGGAAATTAGATTCCTAGGTGTCCTTGTATTCTGTTGGCAGAGGTTTTGTCATCTTTCAATTTGGTTCAGAAAGGGATATGACTAAAGTGTGGAAACATAGCCCTTGTCATATCTCATGCAAGTGATTTGGTTGGGACAAGAGAACTTGGTGTCGTGTCAAATCATTGGGGATTTGGGCGTGCCAAAGCGTGAAACCGGAGATAATCGCATGTGGGAGGTAAGAAAACCCTCTTCCATCATTTCCTTTGAGTTATTTAAGATGGTGGTTGGCATTGATGTTAATGAATGTTGGTATATGAGTTAATTGACTGCCATTGAATGGTTGTTAAAGCATCCTAGCATGTTTCCCAACCCCATTTTGTGTTGATTGGTATTGTTTTATCCATTTGAGACCAATCGACTATCTAAGAGACACCCGCAAGCAACACTCTATTAACCAAATTGGGGCATCTAGTTAGAGACTTGTTTGGGCGTTTGGAAGGTGTTTTTGGGGCATTGTTACCGTTCTATTGAAGCCCTAAAAGTCCCCCAAAAGTTTAGCTTTCGAAATGAGCAAGTAGAGACCAAAAGTTTTCGCAGCCTAGGGGGAGGTTGACCGGTCTTAGTAAGCTTGACTGACTGGCCCTCCTCAGGTCCGATCAGGTGACATCTTTCGATGTTCGATCTTTGTCTGATTTTGTTCCAATTGTAATTGTACTATTCATCTTGCTTTCTAGGTTTTGAGTGATCTTTTGGCTTTATAATTGCTCACTTTTGGTTCTCTTGGAGAGTATTAACAGTGCGACAGGTGAGGGAGACAATATTATATTATCATGTGTTTTAATTCATGTATATTTTAATTTTGAAAAGTTTGTCATAAATCAAACCAATCACTAAGGATTTTCGCTCAAGTCAATCAATGAGGATTTTTATCAAAGATCGTCGAGTTCCACTATGATATTGATGCTACAAAAGTGTTTTGTGGCTTTTCACTTGTTCTTGTTTTTCTAAGAATTTAATATAGATTTTGAATTATTACCGATACGGTTTTCTTTCTAAATACTAGTATTAAAAAATTTGTAATTATTGCTACCCCCACCCCCGAATTTTTAATCTTTGATTAATTCCTTAATTTTTCTCGTGTTTTCTCTTTCTCCATGTGAAATACCAATATTTGCCCCCAATAGTGGAAACAGTTTTAGAAGTAAAGATAAAGGATATATATATGTCATTCTTATTTTCTATCTAACGGTTATAATTAAAATCCAAATTTTAAGGAGGAAATAATAACTCCCAGTTGCCAATGGTAGGTTAGTCGAGCGGTTAACAACCCAAACTCCCATGGGGAGATCTTGGTTTTGCACCCAGCCGGCGGTACATATATTAGTAATATTCCCCCTCCCCAAAATATCAACTCGCCAGTTCCAAAAGAATAATAACTCCCAATTAGAAACTACCCTATTTATTCTCTCATCTTCTCTCCTCTTTCCTCATACACGACTAAAGGAAAAGCTTGGATTTGGAAAAGCTAAACTTTTCCTAAATTTTCTCTAGAGGACCACAATCAAGTATTTTTATTTCTCTCTCTCTCTCTCTCTCTCATTTTATTTTCTCCCTTTCTCTCTGGAGTTTTCTTTGACATTTTCTCCGTTTTTTATTTTTTATAAATGTTGAATACGTATGAGTAAGAGCATAGAACTATTTATCGCCGAATTTCGGTGATTTCGCCCCCCAACGAACAGAAACTGGGGGGCGAAACGAGATTTGCGAAATATCGCCGAAATTCGGTGATATCTCGCCTGTTTATCGCCGAACCGGCGAAATTTCGACAATATCGCTGGAAAATCATAAGGTTTTCTCCGAAACTTTGCAACTCCTCCTCTACAACTTCTTCTAATTCTCAAATAAACTTCACCTATAATCTTCTGGACGATCAGAAACTAGGATTGAGAAGAGCGGAGGCCAAGACGGTACCTCACCTTTACGGCTTCACCTGTGTAGATCCTGCTATTGTCATCGGTTCGATTGCAGCTGCAACCTGTTTAGAGAAGAAGAAGAAGAAGAAGAAGAAGAAGAAGAAGACGCAGACGAAGTGAAGGTTAAAGGCTTAAAGCTTTCCATTCCTTAAGCCTTAAGTAAAGCAAAACATTGATTTGATGTTACTTGTGAGTGGGGCAAGCATTTATTACAGAGAGAGATTCACTTCATGGTTTAACCATTTTATCAATTAATTAATACTAAAAATGACGTTGATGAGTTTTTTAACGTAAATATGATTTATTATTGACTGAGTTTTGCAGAAGTGATGTGACATATCACATAATATCATATTATATATCAAATCTGTCATACATTTGCTTTACACTTTTAAATTTTAAAATCAATTTGGGGCGAAATATCGCCGAGATTTCGGCGATATTTCGCCCTTTCGCCCGGTTCGCTAGGCAGCGAACCGGGCTCAACAAACGAGAAATCGTTCCTTGAGTAAGAGTATGAAAGTTTCTTATTGTTTTTCTTATTACTTATTTTTATTTGTGGTTGATGTGAGAGAGCATGTATTTTTAACACACCAAATCAAATTCAAACTTTAAACTCAAAACCCAACGAAATACAAACTCTATCCTAGAATTCAAAATACAATAGAATGGGAGAATTTGTATTATATCTAGAGTTCTAGACTCTTGGCACCTGCAACATTGGATGAGATTCTATATATTTGACTTTTAAAAAATTTGTTGTAAACCAAATCAATCATTCAGGGTTTTCGCAATTTCAAAGATTGTCAAGTTCCATTATGATATTGACACTAGAAAGGTGTTTTGTGGCTTTCATTTCTTCTTGTTTTCCTAAGAATTTAATATAGATTTTGAATTATTACCAATACGGTTTTCTTTCTAAATATTAGTAGTAAAAATTTTGTAATTATTGAAGGGTTAAACTAAAACACTAAAAATTTCTATAACACTACCTTGAGACTTCCGCTGTAATAATTATAATTATGTTTTAACTTTGAATTTAACTTTGAGATTAATCTTGGATTACTGTAATAACTCATATTGATACCTTTTAAATGCTAACTTCTTTGATTATACTATTGTATATTATGTGGTTATAGGTTGGTCATGAACCTAGATCCTTCAATTATGTATCACTTCCACCAGTATTCGAGTAAGTCCAATACCGGCTGGGTGGGGTGTGACATCGCTGGAGAAAATTATGATCTAATTGCAGGGCTTTTGGGCATCTTGCTTCTCAGTGCACTGTTAAGAAGGATTGGCCAACAATGGTGGAGAAGGTGCCATTGGAGTTGGAGAAGAAGACTCCTGAGGAGTTTCGTGGTGCCTGATTGTGATGAAAACATGAAAAGGGAGAAGTCCAACTCAGATAGGGCTCTGGTTGGCTCTTTTGGCCTCTGTGGAAAATCCTAATTTGTCTATTTCCTATGATGCTTTGAAACCATCAAATGAAACTGGGTCTCACAACAGAGAGATGGAAACTGATGGGGGGAGTCTACGCTTTCAATTTTTGAAAATTTAGAAAAGAATGAAACATATAAGGAAAACATTCATTGGGGCCTACTTTAGCTACTTACACCTAAGGTGGCCTCCCCTTGTTCATCCTCTACTAGAGATGTGGTGGTTTCAACAAACTCTTCTAATGGGCCCCACTTGAATGCAACCTAGGAAGTGGTGGGTGGTTTGACAATTCTTCTGTCTATTGCACCAAATGCCAATCCGATGGAGGAGATTAATTCAGCCAATAGGGAGGTTGTTAATACACGCAAAGGGGCTAAATTGTGCCAGGACTAGTAGCTTGCCCAAAACAGGCTAGAGTTTGCTATGACCCAAAACCCATAGGCCATGGAGAAAAGGGTGGTGTAGTGGAAGGGAGGGGTAAAAAGCAAGTCAGCACCCTTTTTCAATCAACTCACATAACCCTTCGAACACAAAATTGGTGGATGGTCGGTTGGTGGTGTCTTTTGCTGAAAGGCAGAGGTCATCTATCTTGTGAGGAGGTAATAATTTATCCTAGTTTCTCATGAAAGTTTTGCTTTGGTATATTAGAGGCATGAAAAAGAAGGCTACTGGGAGGGCCTTTAAGTGTGTTGATTTGTAGACATGATCGTGACATTTTGTGTGTGGCAGAGCCGATTATTAATGTTGTTAATGCTCCTGTTTTGTTTTTCGATCATTTGGGATGTAGTTCTAACCTTATTTCAAATGTTTGAGTTGAGGGGATTCCTAATCTATGGCCTTTGTGGATAAGGGATATCCCTCACCCTGTGGTTTTGGCTATATCTGATCAACTTATTTTGGTTGATATTGTATGGAATGCCATGTCTGTTAGTGTGTTCCTATGTGCATGCTAGATGTCTTCGGGCCTCTCGTAGAGCCCTGTGGGATGATATGTATGGTGTTCTGGCCCTTACTATTCCAGCAATTGTTGCTAGGGACTTTAATGCTACTCATTTGGCATCTAAGAGGAAAGGACTGGGCAGGTTCAACCTTGAGGCAGCTGCTGATTTTCAAGAGTGGGTGGATAGATGGTCTCTCTTATATGTTCCCTCACATGGTAGGGTTTTTTCTTGGTCAAATAACTGAAGAGAGGCCATTCAGCTGCCTTGTTGGACAAAAGCTTTTGTACTGAGGGATGGATAGACTTTGTTGGTTAGTGCTACCAGGATGTGTTGCAGTCAGTGGCTTCTGACCACAAGCCAATGTTATTGTGTTTTGATGTGTGTGATAGACCTCACAATGCCCCTTTAAATCTCATAACTTTTGGATGGAGAATTTTGGGTTTTTCCCTTTGGTTCAATCAGTGTGGGACCTCCCACATGATGGGAACACTCTTTTATGCTTTTGTAGATGCCTGAAAATGGTAGAAGGTGCTCTTGAATAGTAGTCTAAATCTACTTTCCCAAATCTAAATTTGGAGGTGGAGGAAGCACAAAAATCTGTGTTTTTATATAGGAAGACCTAGCTTACAGGGAATGTCTAAGAAGTAGATGCTAAGACAAGGTTTCTTAAGGCAATGGATTGGCAGGATAAGTTGTGGAGGCCAAACACTCGTGTTAGGTGGTTGAAAGGAGGGGATGGGAACTCATTTTTCCCCCCTCTCTGTCAATATGCAACATACAAACTCTAAAATCAAAATTTTAAAAAAGGAGGATGGCTCTTGGTGTAATAACCCACATATCTCTAACTCGAATCTGTATTGCAGGTCCGAGTACCCGAAGTTCCATCCAGAAGGAGTTGTGGGCTATCCAAATTGAAGCCCATGATCCAGACCCTGAGCCCATGGATTTGAATACTGCTGATGAAGAACTTGCCTTACTGGGAACCCGAAGAAGATCTAGTCAAAACCCGGATGGACTGGTCAGATGTATTTCCAGCATGAGACAGGTCGAGTTGGAAGAATTCCGTGAACAAGGTAAGAGCCCCCCCATGTGTTGGTTTAAGTTGATTTGGTGTTAGGGATTAACCGGGAGAGAAAAGCACCCAAGTACTGAAAAGTACTAGGGGGCGGTTGCTTAAGGCAGTTGATTAGCTAACCAATCGCCCCAAGCGCTTAGTTGGTTGAACTACAGGATTTAAACCTAGTTTTGCCCTTGGCACCCTGTAAAAAGTCGTCTACAACCTAATTTCTCATTATTATATTCGTGGAGGCTATTGTGGACTGAGTAAATGTTGTGTATACGTGGTTGGTGGTGAAGAACCCTCGATTCGCGAAGAAAAACTTGGATCTTGCTTTGGCTTTCCGATCTTTTAGAGGGTAGTTAAGCACTCTTATATTTACTTGAATTCTACATTGTTAGAAAGTAGTTTCTCCGTTTAAAATTTTGTAGTGGTGAGTTGGAGTGATTAGATCATTTTTCATTGATGATCTTGATTGGATCATGCCAGGAAATGGATTTTCATGTCCGAACCAAGGGTTGATCTTGTCGAAGAGATGATGTGGATTCAAATCATTCTTCTTCTATGATCTAATGTGTGACCTCTCCGGAGTTTTAGGGACGAAATTCGGATTTGGATCAACCCAAAATCAGACCGAGGATGGGTGATCAAAAGTCTGAATTTTGGACTTGGAATTATGTCTGGGAGCGGAGCGGTCGCTTAGAGCGGTCGATTGACCCAACCAACTGCCTTAACCCATCGGCCTACTTCAAGAGGCTATATTGATGTTGTTCTCACTCTATTTGGATCTCAGACCTTGATGAAACTTTGATCTCTGAGGTCTGTTGGAGTGGTTATTTGAAAGATTTAATACGTTTTTCCATAATATTTCCGCTAAGACAGGTAAGGTTGCAATTGCATGTATAACTGGATTTATGATATGATGATTTGACTTCTTTTCTAAGCATGATCATACTTTTACTAGTTGTTGTGGTTGATGTTGTACATGTTTAGATATGAGTATATTCTCATGTATTATGATTCGAGCATTATATCATTTTGTTTATGTGGATGATGTGTTGTGTGAGTGACTATGACTGAGGATTATCCATGTTGGGTACTCTTAACTTAGGATATCAGGGGTTGTGGGATGGGACACTATCCTCTGATGCTCGTAACACCTTCATAGTTGTTGTCCTACATACCTAGGAGGTCTAGAGTGCATAGTTAGGTACCCCCACATTGTCACACCCCACCTGCGGGTATCGGTACCGCCCGACAACCTGTGGGTGCGATCCACCATCACAAGATCCACGGTTTACCCATCAATGCTAATAAATACACATGATAATAAATCAAGAACAAGAATAATTCAATAATTAAATAAAAAGGGAAATACATATGTCCAACTTCCATGTATAGGCCAATGACCATATCAAGAGGTAGCTATCACTGGCCTAGTATTTTTCAATCTCTTGGCACATGGCCTAATATCCCTCGTAGGTAGCTATCATTGGCCTATACCTTATCTTTCCACTTTTCAGTCTTGCTTCATGCCCTCCCATTTAGGTACACTAGGTATAAGGATTTACAATAGTTGTGCTCATTAGCACAATAGCTTTTATTCATTTTTAGTCTATATCTTTTAGCATTTGTAGTTTCAGTTTCAATGATGAACTCTCCTATTTCTAATGCAAAGTATCACTAACATGGATCACTTAACATGGATCCTAGAGAAGCAATTGAACATTGATGAATGATCCTAATTAATATCATGGCATTTTAATGTTCCATCCAATGTCAAAGGAACATATATAAGTGGTAACCATTTCAATCTTATAACATGACCAAATGTAATAGTCCCATTCTAACATGCTCATTAAACATAAAAGAACATTACAAACGAACATCTAACCACCAACATAAGTCGATACATATTACTTACCCAACCTCGTCTTGTATACTCTTTTTTCTATTTCCAAAGTCAAGCGTAAGTCCACTCTCTTTCTTGTTTGCACCCTTCCAAGAATAAGGTTACAATAAGGTCTCTAGTCTTAGTGTCCAACCCCTTTTTCATTCAATTTTAAGACTCAAACGAGCGGTATTTACTTTAGCATTCATTTTGGGGCTCAAAGGAAATCAAAACCTAGGTCAAACGGGGCATTTTGGGATCATCTGGACCCAAGGTAACTAAAATGGCTGATGCAAAGTGGCTTCAAAGAGCAGCTTGCCACTCGTCGTTGTCTTGACAGCCCCAAACTGCATTTTTGTCCTGTTTGCATGGGGTTTTTACCCAAATCCTGGTTCAGATTGCTTGCCTGAGTTCAATCTCTATTTTTCAAGTTTGGAGCAAATAGTATATGATTCCCTCCTCCAACTCTTTTTTATCTCTTCCTCTGACCCTCAACTGTTCTATGTCTTTCTCCTTTGCTAATAGAATGAGCTTTAGGGCTCATCTAAGAGACGAACTCACAGTCCTCTTTAAACCAAAATTTAAATTGCTCCCTTCAAGGAACCATCTTTGAACTGTATGTGTTATTCATTTCCAATTTTCCAGTTTTATCACATTTAATCTCAATATTAACAATTAATTAAGCTTGGGTCAATACAACTAAAGTTGGTTCACAAGCTATGGGTCCACTTACCAATCCCTTTACACAAATTTTTATTCCATTCATTCATATTACCTAGATACATAGCTTTGGCTTATTCAGTCCACTTCTTCTTTATAACCTAATTTAGAACCTAATAATACAACATTTAATATTTTTAAAGTAGTAGAGTTTAAATATGGGGCATTACAGCTATAAGACCATCTAGATTGGGGAAACCCTAGTTAAACCTAGGGAAGAAAAGCCCCAAATATCCAAGCCGAATCTAGACAACACCACCACTGATCGACCGGATCGACCAACAAGAGTAAACAAAGGACTTTTTTTTTTTTTGGTAACCCAACATTTATTCAAAGGCAATAGCTGAAGCACCCTGATTACATAGTTCAAGGAGTCAAGGAGAGGAAGATGGCCATGTAGTCCTGCCTCCAAGGTACAAGGCCTTCCTAGCTAGAGAATGAACAACAAGGTTCATTTCTCTAGAACAATACACAAAAGAACACCGATGAAAGTGGTGTATTACATAGTTGATATCTCTTACAATTGATTGCACCTCAGCCGAACCCCAAAGGACTTTTGGGGGCTAGATAGGGGAAACTTTGACACATACACCAACACTTCTATACCATGTCTAGGGTTTGGAACTTCAACTCAAGGAGGCTATAAAGGAGATCCATATCAAATCTAAGGTTTCAACTCCAACACCAAGGCGAGGGGATGTGTGCTAGAAATCTAGAATTTTTGCCAAATTCACTTCAATGATTCAAACTCCTTTTTTTTTTAAGAACCATTTTTGTTGTGATGATTGCATGCATACATGCAATGTTATGAGAAATGACATGACATTATGGAGTGGGAAAAGTCATGAAGATGGGAGTTGTTTTTGTATGTTGAAGTTCGACATTTTGGTTATATTTTTATATGAGAATTTGGAAATGAATATGGAACGATGATGGGCATGTGATTAGGACATGAGGGGCAGGGGGTGTGAATGTAATTATAGAATTGGGCATGTGTATGGACATCTAGCATACCAACCTATATCTTCTGTACAACATCATTACTAGAGTGCGTAGCCAGGGATAATGTGACATGCTACAACACTATCAACAAGGGTGATGGCGTTGGGTGACACTCCTGGCGTGGATTTTATTTCTGTTGTTGCATCTACTGTTTTGAGGTCTAAGGTGTTAAAAGAAATGGAGTGAGAGATGCTAAAGGAAATAAGGTGTGAACTTGAGAACAATGTTACTTGTGGGTTTCCAAAAGTGATGGCCGAATATATGAGGGGCCATAAATTCTCAAGGGCTTTTCAAAACAATGATTGAATTTGTGAAGGGGTTGCCAGTAACCTTGGTAAGGTTGAATCCAGATCCTCACCCCGTCGGGGTAGCACAGAGTGCTCCCCGACGGATTCCTGACCACACAAAACAGTGGGGCCCATGGATGAAATTTAATTTTTTTTTTGTTTTTTCCAAAAAGTGTTTTTCACCGTGGGCCCCACTGTTTTGTGTGGTCAGGAACCTGTCGGGGAGCACTCTGTGCTACCCTGACGGGGGAGCTAATCCGGACTCGGTAATGTCATCGGGGGCCCTGACCCAAAGTGATGGTTGTATTTGTGAGTGTCCCATGTCCCCCACTATAGTACAATAAATAGAAGACCATTGACATGGCTAAGGATTTCCCATGTCATAGCCCTACCTGACAAAGTTAATAGAGAGGTTGGAATTGTGCGGTTGTTGCAAGGAAGATTTCATGGATAGGACATATGCCTCTAAAAAAAAAGAGGAAAATAAAATAGGACATACGCCTTATTGATTGTGGGTTTCAAAGTGACGGCTGAATCCATAAGGGGCATTATATGAAAATAACAAGACATCATTAACCTAATTGTGATAGATATATTCTAAAGCAATAGTTAACTCCATGAGGAGCATGTAATTCGGTAGGGTTAAAGAGAGAAGGCTAGAGTCAAAGCGACAGTCGAATCCGTGATGGGTTGGTTGCCAATAGCGTATGTATGACACTAAGCAGTGATTCGCATCACTATTATTAGCATTTTATTGGTGGCATACAGGACATAACTCAATCATGCATTTCTTTTGTTTATGTTACCCTCACGAGTTCGGTGGAACTCATTGAACTCATCCCTCATGACTCTTTCTTTTTAGATGTTGATGTTGTAGAGCCCACAGGAAAGTCGGAGGCTAGCACTAGTGAGGTTGATGGTGGAGGGAAGACTTTGGGGGATGGACTGGTTCCACATGCTGCCATTTGCATGTTACATCTATGCATATGGACCATTGTTGTATTATGTTTATGAGCTCCTGTGGAACTTTACATTTATATCTAGACTTGCAATTAAACTTGGGATTATCGTTTAATACTTTTCACTAGAACTTCGTAAGTATTTAATGATGATATGATTTACTTGTCGTGTTTCAATTATGTGTTGTAGATTATACATAATTATGATATTACATCGAGAATTCACAGGGAAGAACCAACCCATTTTAGGGTGGGGTGTTACAATCTCAGGATGGATGGCACCAATCAGGTTTAAAGTGGCATTTAATTGAGATTGGAGGGATCAAATGGAATACTATTTAATTTATCATTTTTGTCAACCTCTAATAGATATTCAACTGTTAACCCACAAAAAGAAAAGAAGATATCCAACTGATTTTACACTAAAAAAAGGAAGGAAAAAAAAAAATCGATATGCAACGGATACGGTATCGGTACGTGTCGACGATACGACACCAGTGTATACGTTCCGCCATTTGCTTTTCCGGGCGCGTTGGGAGAGGAAACGTTCCGCCACTTTTTTAATGTATTAATGGTAATAATAAAAAGTTGCGCCACTTGGAGGCAAAACTATTGCAGTTGGCGGGAAGTCCAAATGTAAACTTCGATTATCTATTAACAACTCTCATTTGTCTTCCCCTCTATCAGCCGTCCGATGAGTCAACAAGAAGTTCGATATTTAACAATGATGGGTGAAATAATGAACAGACACCTCCGTTCATGTTTTGTCGGAAATCGAAAAATATAAAAATCAAAATAAAAAAATTCGAAGGGAACAGCAACAGCCGAAGGTCGCTACCACTAGGGATTTTGACGGATTTTGAGAAAAATCGGACTCTGATTTCTCTTCACGCTGAGTAAAAATCTTGAAATCCAAAGTTGGTACTTGGTTGTTCATTTTATTCGCTCATGTTACTTGTATTTTCTCGGTCAATGGTTTTTTTGGGGTGAATCTATGCTTTTCTTGCAGAGATTTGGAGTCTGAAGATACTTCTGCAAGTTTAAAGCTTGGTATATCGGTAGTCAGCCTGATTCGTCTTTTACAATGGTCGAGATGATGGCCGTTGATCATGGGTCGAGTGATTTGGAAAGGAAAGTTGGGGATACTGATAAGAATGTGAAGAAACATCTGAAGCGAAAGAGGGTTTTAGTCCCCGAGTTTGTGAGCCAAGAGGATAAAGAATCCAAGATTCAGGAGTTACGAGAAGAGCTAAACAGTTTATCTCAGTATTTCAAGGAGATTTCACTTCAAAAAGTGTGTTCTTACGAGAGTAATGGTGGTGGTTGTTCAACTAATTCCATGATTGCTTGTCTTCTTGAAGAAAGTAATCTTCCATTTTCTGTACTGGTGGATGAGATTTATTCCAAGCTTCAAATGAGAGATGGGATTACTTTGGCATTTGTTCGAACTACGGTGCTTTCTGTTGGGCAGAGATTAATGTATGGGATTGCTAATGCTGATGCTGATGTATTGGAAGATAACTCTGAAACATGCCTTTGGTGTTGGGAGGTAATGCTTCCTTACTTTTGTGTTCTTCTTTGTAGATTCTTCTGTTTGGTATTGATACATTTTTATTTTGTATTTATTTGGTTTTTTTTTCGGACCCAGACGAGAGATCTGAAATTATTACCGAAAAGCCAGCGTGGAATTTTAAGTATTAGACGCACTTGTCGGAAGAGAATTCAGGAGAGGATCGCTGCCGTTTCAGGTAATTGAATATATTTATTTAAAGATAATTTGCAGATTTAATTGTTTTTCACTGTTTTTCGGTTAGACAGTTTGTGAGAGTGGTTTTGATTTTTGAGGGATTGAGTTTGCAATGCACGAACCGTTGTTGCTCTCTCCGTGACAGATGTGTATGTAGAGGTGGCTTTCCTTCTTAATTTGTTTGTCTCACTAATGTATAAAGTTTCGATATCAACTTTGGAGGTAATGAAAGTTAAGATAAAGTAAATAGGTTAGAGTAGGTTTCTGGCGGGGTGTTGATCATTCTACTGGACTAGTGGGCACTCAGCTGTTGATCATAATATTCATCTCCAAAAGCTGATGAAAGATGGTATTGTGGAGTATGAAAGCCAAAGATGCTTGTGTGGTTGGCACTTCGTATGCAAAACTAATTTCACAACAGCTGAAGTGGGTTTGCTTTGAAGTTTGAACCACACTTAAGCGGTTAATTAATTAAATTTAGCCCCTTTTAAAGCAGTTCCAAGTATCTTATGTTTCTGGGTATTTGCATGTAAATTCAATTACGCGTGGATGGCTAAAAGAAAGATGATTACTTTCTTTATAAGAGGAAGTTAAAACAACTTGTCCTAATGCTCACGATGATTTATCTGTGCTAACCAACCCAAACCCATTTGTGCATCCAGATGGAGATAAACTGACCAATCTGTGTATCTAGTCTATTTAGATTAAGATTTTATCATTTTAGGAACTTTTATTTTTATTCTGTTTATCTAGAAGTGAGATACATTTTCAAGTTTTAAAGTTGGTTAGGAATTTTATAATGTTGTTTCTTTTTAAAGGTTGTTTCCAGGTTTACCAGCTTTCTATTTGGGTTTTCTTATTTTGATTAGCCTGTGACAGCATGCGTCTCATATTGGATAGAATGGAATAGTGATTTTTTTGTGAGTGCCTACATGCCTAAAAGTGCTTGTGTGATCTTCTTCAAATCACCCCCTCTCTTTTTTCTTTCTTCTTATGTGTTCCTCCCCTGAAAATCTTATTATGTCTACGATATCTTCCACTGACTTGCCACCAATTTGGTGTCAGACTGAAGTGTGCACTCCTTTTCTGTTATTCTCTCATCCCCCTTGCTAACCTATTCCTTTTATCTTTTGCCAAGAGCTAAAGTTGGAAAAAAATAATTGTCGAAGCAAAGGAACCGAACTGAATCCTAACCCTCTTTTATACTCTTCAATCCCTTCGTTAGTATCCCTACAATAAAACATTCATTTTTCCACAGCTCTGACACTCCATTCTGATATCAACCAGTTTCCTTTTAGGGTCATGACCAGCGTCCTCCCAGAGATAGAAGAGTACCATCCCTTCGATGTCTCCCCAACCATCTTTTCTTCTATCGCATAAAATTTATCTCCCATCTCTGCTAATGTCTGAAGCAATCCCAGCCCCATTGTTTTGAGTCCTACCTGCTTCTTACTCCCATATCAATTCCCCCCCGATGTTGAGAGTTTTGCCAACCACAACATAAGAGAGAAACCCCTCCCTGCGGGGGACGAAACAGAAAACCAGAAAACAGAAAAAAAGAAAAAAAGAAAAGAAAAGAAAAGAAAGAAGAAGAGTGGGCAAGTGGGTGTGTAGTACCCGGTTCCACACCATAAACTTCCAAATTCTCATTCTCCTTCGATATTGTCTGGTGAAGTTGGCAACTAAAATCTAAGTGGAAGTCGAGCTCCCACTGTTGGTCATTCTGATCTCCTAGATCTTTTGCCGAGATTTCTGCAATTCTTATATTGATCTGTTGCTCTTTTTCCCCCCCCTCCTTTGTTTGGGTCAACGATCTGTTGCTGTTCTTACCTTGATCTGTTGCTTGGTTGTTGGTAGGAGGCAGTTACTCTTATCTTCTGCCCCTTCTAAGACTATACTTCTATTACATTTTGATCCTCAGTTTTTCTTTTCAATCTTAACCCCAACCCTTTTCAGGTCTCTCTTTCTTTCTAATATTTGTTTTCTGCTTTTTTCCAATAGGATCTATTGCTCCACATTATTGCTTTTAATACATCATTATTGTTCTTCCAAGTATACCCCTCTTCAACAGTTCCATTATGCTTCTGTCATTATCTCTTATTACTTTATCCCCTTCAATTTTATTTTAGTCCAAGTAGATACATTTTCTTTAATTTTTGACTACCCTTAACCTGGTTATAGACTTTTCTTTTCATTAAAGTGTGTTAACCCAATAGACAACTTGTTACGTTTTTTATTGGTGACGAGCAAAGCAACAATCTTGTCTGGTGGTCTTTAGTTGAGATGTCATCGAAGAATGATCAGATCATTATTCACTTTGAGGATTATCAGATTATGTATTTGTTGAGTTCTCTGTTTCTTATAATGTGACGATGCATATGTTTGAAGTGTTTGATTCTTCGTAGCGTATTATTGACTTGGGTCAAGATGATTAGAACAATACACAATCCTACATCCCATTCACACGCTCGAGATACTCAATCTTCTTGGGTTAGTTGATGCTTTTATACTACAGTGGCAATGATGATGCAGACATAACCATAACATCGAATAGTGGCAATAGAAGACGAGAAGATCATTGATCAGGTATTGACAGAATCCTTTGCTACTGAAAGGTATTCTTTGTCATGGGTTTGTCCCTTCCCATGATGTTTCTAAACATTGATGTGGCTCCAAAGCTTCATATTTTGGATTTTCTTTAAGTAGCAGACATGGAGCTGATAGCCCATTCTTGAGCTTTTAATTCTTTCATTCTACAAAACTTGTGAATAAGTTTTTCACAACATTGGAGGAATTGATTCACGTACACTACCTTGGACTGACCCAAAATAATTTGGGTATCTTGATGGAGACGTACAAGGTCTAGCTTGAGTCTTTGGTCTTGTAGGATTTTAGGAATTTATTTAATTCAATTTATTTTAAAAGTGAGATATTTTACTAAGTGATGTAGAGACTGATGGGTTTAGCCAAAGCCAAGAATAATAGTGAGCCAAACTTGCTGTTTCAAACAAGCGGCTTTTTGAGAGATGGAGTGGTCTGATGATTTTGTAGGACTTGATAAAGTGGGAGAAAGGACTAATTAAGTTTGAAAGGGTTTGGGCAACTCTTACCTTTTAGGAGGTAGTTGAGTGAAGTTTGTGAATAGAGAGGTAAGTGGGGTTGAGGTTGTTAGAATGGGCTGAAACTTGGAGAGTATGTAGGTAATGAAATAGGGATATGATCCTTAAAGTTCGGTTGGCTAAATTGGATGATCGAATGGGTTCTTATTTTTAAGGTTTTAGAGGATATTAAAATTCTGGCAAATATTTGTGTCTTGAAGTTGGATGGTTAGAATGGGGTCAAACTAAGGTAGAAGGTTGCTAGATTATTTTTTTTTGGGGAGGGGGATGATGTTCCTAAAGTTCGGGATAGATTTAACGGTTGATGTAGATATAACCTTAACTTTTGGGTTTTTTGGGTGTATATATTTAAGGAAGTATAAAAGGAGGTGAAAGGAAAGATGGACACATTCTAAGCTGCCAGATATCTTGATGGAGAGCATTTAGATGCTTGAGTCAAATGTTAATAGAGTATGGAGGTTTTAGTTCAGCCAAGCAAGGATTTGGCTTGATCTCACCAGGGACCTTGGGTTTTTGGATTTACCTTTACCAAGATCAATATAAATGGCTGTGCACTAGCACAATCACACCCGCATGGTTCAAGAACTCGCTCTCAAGGGATCTCACCCCTTCAGAAAATCAACATCTCGACTGAGTGGGCGAGATCTCAGTTGAGATTTGGTCTTTTTTTTGGGCCAACTTTGATGGCCCATCTTGGTGGGTTTCACGGTCCAGGTTGGTCTCAAACTTTGTAGCCTAATTTAGGCCTTTTGAATACACTGGTGGCCTTGGATTTGTGAGAAAACAACCTAAGTATGAGTTCTAAGTCAACCCTCCCTCAGTGTGAAATTGAAATGTTGCATGATTGGTGAATGCAAGGTTATAAATATGTAGTATAGAACCTTTAAGGCATATGAATGAAAAACAAGTGTATTAAATACATCAAATAACTTAAATTCATCCGAATTCCGTCTATATGAGTATCATAGTCTTGACTCTCGAGAATAGAATAATAAAATTATACAACCATTAGAAGTTCGATATGAGTCATAACCCATAAGTTTATAAGACAAGCATAGGATGATTGATCTCTCTTTGGTGTTATAGATGTGGTAAGAGCAGTTTGCAAGTGAAAATCCAGATAAAATCTGTAAAAAGTCTGGCGAAATTTGAGAGTTCCGGCGAGATATGACGAGATCTGGAGAGATATGGCGAGATAGGCAAGATCTAGAGCGAGTTGTGGGAATCTCGCCCTTTATCTCGTCTCACCTTTCATCTTGTCTCGCCATTTGAAACAAGCGCTATATCTCACAAGATCTCAAACCATGTACACATGGAGACACTCAAGCTTGGAGGGAAAATATCTATTAAACAATTGAATCTATTCTTCCCTCAAGGAGGTCATAAATAGGCTTCTAATCATCCTTACACCTTATAATAGAAAGAAGAATTAAGTTCCTGAAAGAAATAGAATGTAATAACTTATTAAACCTAGGACTCGTAGTAGACTTATGACTTGGACACTTAAACTGAATCAAAACATAATAGACCAATTAAGCTAATCATTAAACTATTTTTTGTACTTACTCTAAATGTTCAACTTCTAGGCCCATAGAAATAGAATAAGCTCATGATTAGTTAACTTATGGGACTAAGGCCCAACATCCTATCTATCAACAATAGGTTTTTTTCGAAGGAAAATAGTCCAATTTGGTGCTGGACCCACATGGTTAAATTCTAGAGTTGATTAGGGATCTTAGGATATTGTTTACCTATTAAAGTTTGTTTCCACATTTAATATGTTCTGTAGTTGGGTTTTCTCCTTCTGAATATCTTGCATTAGGATTGAATTTCATGTTGAGTAGAAAGAATAGTGAATTGTTTGTAAGTGCTTGCATGTCTAAAAGTACCTTTGGGCGGTCTTCTTCTAGGTATACCTCTCTTCCTCTATTAATGAAATTTTATGGAGATTTATTGTCATTTATAACTTGATAATATTAGTCGCAAATTCCAGATCCAAAATTTCTGTAAAGCAGCCCATTTGATGGGTACAAATTTGGTTCTCTTATTATCTGTCTTTTGTTTGATTTTATTATTCTTAGTGTCAACTATTTTTAGGTTGTTGAAAGGTGATGTTTAATTCTAGGATCTGAACCAATGTGAGCTAGATTCCTAAAAAAAGGTGTAGCTAGTGCCATGGTTTGAGATCATGCGAGATCTTGCTTGAGATCTTTTTTTTTTTTGGTAAATTTCATCTGGACCCCCTAAGGTTTGGTCCATGTCATTTTTAGTCCGAAAAAAAATTCCCCTTTGCATATGGCTCCCCTGAGGTTACTAGAAATGATTAATTAAAGGACAAATTATAATTTTGATGACCAAAATACCCTTATACTACAATGGTCAAGATTGTAGCACGTATGCTATTTCGATCTAAGGTTTATGTTAAAAAGATAAATTATAATTGTAATTTTAATCTGTTTATTTGAATCGTCTTGGTAGTAGCAAGCATCACAGGAAGATCTTTGCCAGCATGATGAATCGAAACTGTTTTCTTGTTAGCCAGTCCTAAATTTCCACCGTGAGAATAAAATGTGCGATCAATAGATAGATAACACAGATACCCATTTACAAAATGAAAGCGAACAACAAAACCCTAAAAGTCTAAAAAACCTGAGATAACACAAATACCCATTTACAAAATGAAAACGAACAACAAAACCCTAAAAGTCTCAAAAACCTGAGTGCTTAAAAGAGTGAACGTTGTAGAGATTGTTGCCCTCCTTACTGAACCGTACACTAGCAGTTCCATTCCCAAACTCCTTGACGAGAAAAGAGTTGTTCTTCTTCACGATCTCCCAAATCAAAGGCCCAGGAACAATAGCCATTTTAGCTGCACGAAATCACCGGATATTTAGAGACAAAACTACATTAATCAAGAACCAGAATGTGAAATCCAATTGGTGACTAAAGGGATAGGAAGAAAACATAATTTGTAGAATCAGCAGTGATCGACAGAAAATTGGACCGAAGACAATTTACGAACCAGAGAAGCAGCAAAGGTAGCCTTTAACGTCTTTTGCGGCAGTTGGGATCTTGGGAAGCGAAGAGGAAACAAAATAGTGGACACCACCTTAGGGGTATTTTGGTAATCAAAATTATGATTTTTCCTTAATTAATCATTTCTAGTAACCTCAGGGGAGCCATATGCAAAGGGGAATTTTTTTCGGACTAAAAGTGACATGGACCAAATCTTAGGGGGTCCAGATGAAAATTACCCCTTTTTTTTTTTTTTGAGAAGACGAGATGAAATCTCTCTCAAGGTTCCCACAATTCGCTCAAGATCTTGCAAGATCTCGAATTCTTGCCACAATATCATGATTAGACAGATATATGGTCCAACCACCCCCTTGTTAACACTTCAGCTCGAGCAAGAGAGGTCATTTCTCAACCTCTCTCGCCAGATCTTACCATATCTTGCTGGAACTCTCAATTTTTTGCAGGATTTCTTGCTAGTTTCAGCCGGATTTTCACTTGCAGCTATTATTAGCACATCTACAACACTAAAGAAAGATCAATCAAGCGACACCATGGCTGGAGGCTGCTGTGATACACCTCTATGCCGTGCTGTCTCTAATCCTATGAGGGAATATATGATAGACCACCCCATGGAGTTGGAGGGCTGGCATTTAGCCGCCAATATATGATGTGGTCGTGGTTATGGTGTTGCTAGAGCTAGTGGTGGAGCTGATGTTGGATTTGGGGCTTGATTGAATTTTTATCTCATTCCATGCTTGTCTTATGAACTTATGAGAACTCCTAATGGTTGAATAACTTTATTATTTTATTCTCGCAAAGTTGAGTTTTTGATACTCATATGGTCATATGGATGGAATTCTAATGATATTCAAGTTATTTGATGCATTTGATATACCTGCTTGTCATTTATGTCTTAAAGGTTTTATATTTCATATTGTATAACCCTGCTGTCCCTAATCCTGCAGCAATTCAGTTTCAAACTTAGGGTCAACTTAGAACTCATGCTTAGGATTTTTTTTCTCACAAATCTAAGGCCATTAGTGGGTTCAAAAGGCCTAAATTAGGCCAACTACCAAGTTTGATGGACCTTAAAACCCGTCGAGATGGGCCCTCAAGTTGGCTCATAAAAATTCCCATATCTCGACCGAGATCTCGGGTTTTTAGCCTGGTGAGAGTGAGTTCGCCAACCATGGCTAGTGCACAATGCTCCTTCCATTGTGGGGTCTGGGAACGGTCATGATTTGTGCAGCCAATATCCCTGCTCTGAAGGTTTTTTCAACTGAAACCTGTGACCTAGTAAGGAGTGACCTTACTGTTTATCCTCTTATTAATTCCTTCCAGTATAAATTATGGTTCAATCACCAAGAATATGATGTAAACTGTTTAATCAATTTTGGAATGAATGTTGAACTTTCAATTGTCTTACATAGGAGAGTTCATATCTTAAAAAAGATTAATTATTATTTTAACTCTTTGAGGCCTGGGAAATCTAAACCATGTTTTCTGTTCCTCTGACAGTGTGATATGTACTGTTTTAGTTTGCATGCATACGTGAATTTTCTTTTCTTGACATCTTTTGAAAGAAAGACTTTCATTTTTCTGGTTGTAGGGGAAGTGGGGGAACCATATGCTTTTGTGTGGCTTTAGTAATTTTTGTTTCGGTATGCCCTGAAAGTCTCACCTGTTAAGACTTAATCTGTTAAGACTACTGAAAGAAATATGGAGTTTTCAAATGGGATTTAAATCTATATTTTGGATTGTGGATGGTGAGCATCATAAATTAGAACGATTAGTGGGTCCCAGTTGATTGGATCTGATTACTTGATTTATCACATGGATTACACAGGGAAATGGAGTCCCCTGTCATGATTTTTTTTTTTTTTTGACATTTTATATTCTTTATCTTCTATTGTTAAACAGAAGTATGGATGATAGATACTAATGTATGAGGCATTTTTCAGCTATGATCTCAGCATTACAAGGCTCAGAAAGCTTCCAGAACTTCGGATCTGATTTGATGAAAGCATCAGAAAAGCTTCTTAAGGCATCAAACGAAGCAGAAATTCGCTTACTAGTGGAAAACATGGTGCAGAAGAATGGTGCTGACATGTACGTACATATACTGGCTCCGAAGGGATGTAGAGCTTTGATTGAACATTCATGTTGATATTTTCTTTTGCTGGCTATTGTAGGGTTGAAAAAGAAGTGAAACTAAAAGAGAAAGAGCTACTCAAGAATCTGGAGAGAAATAAGCGAGAAGTTGAAAGGGAGAAGAAAAGAATGGAACGTGAAATTCAGAAGGAGAAGTTGCAAAGTGTAAGTGTTGACATTTTGCGATCCTTTACAGTCATTTGATTGTGGCTGCATCTTTTTTATGGTTGGGCAGTACTTGAATCATTCATCATACCTTTGCACAGCTAGATTCATAAAATCACCGTTGTTAGCTGTTCATATAATTTAGGGTCTGATAAGTACCTTTGGCTCATAGGTGACCTAGATGACCGGGACTTACATATACCAAGGGGATTGCTTGAGATGTAGAATTTTATATGTGATTTTGAGTAGGTGATTATTATTATTGTTGAAATGCAAAATCATTTGTATGTGCCAATTTTTTTAAACACATTCTTAAACTTAAAATTTAATGTTTTTTTTTTTGGCAGAGGTGGTTGTAGTGGCCATGTATGACAACAGTCTGGCTTCTTTGGCTACTGCTGCTTACTTCTATCGTTGTTTCTTCCATCCTTTCCATTTTCTTTCTGCCAACCCCAAATTTTCCTCCCTCCTCTGTCCTCTAACTTCTGTATATTTATGGGATCTGCGTGCTTAGAAAAGTTCAAAATTTTGTTTTGGTTTTGAGCTGGCCAAGACAACTGTAATACCATAACTTTGGTAATATCTCACTAACATTTTATACCTTTGCTACCACATTTCAGTGGGTTTTAGGCCCAATTAAGGTCCAAGACTTCACAGAAACCTGTTGTAGGCCATATAATAAACTCATAAAACTCTAAGCATTTTAAACTAGTAATGAAGTAAATCATTAACCATGGTATGAAAGATGCATGTTACATAACTATATAACATTTGAAGTCTCAAACTTACAATGACATACTTAATCAATATATTCAACACTGATATACTATAGATCTCCAATGATTTTTATGGATTTTATTTATTTATTTCCATAGGTTACATATTACCCCTACTATTGCAAGAACATATTTTTTTTTAGCACGGAAAAGTGACACATAGTGAACAAAAATTTGGACTCCATCAAAATTTCATACCAAAATGGGACCATTGGAACATTATATTTGTAAACATTTAATTTTGCACTTTGACCAAAATGTCATCATAATTATAATTGTGAATTTTTTTATTCAAAATTTTAATTTGAGGTAGCATTTCATTTTGGCCCAGTGTAGTCTTTGAAAATATTTAAAATTTTGACAAGACTTCATTAAGCTTTGAACCATGGTTCTTAGGTGGTCCAAGTATGGTAGAAGATCTCGCTCTCAAGCAAGATGTCACCACCTTGAAAAACCTAGATCTCGACCATCTCGGTTGAGATATGCAATTTTTTGGCGTCAACTTGGTGGGCCATCTTGGTGGGTTTTAGGATCCCAATTGGGCTGAAACTTGGTATTTAGCCTATTTTAAGGCCTTTTGAACATATTGATGGCTTTGGATTCCTAGAAAACAACCCTAAGTGTGATTTCTAAGTTTACTCATAGTGTGAAACCAAAATGTTGTAGGATTAGGGAATGCAATGTTATACAACATGTAATATAGAACCTTTGAGGCATATAAATTAAAAACAAGTATATCAAATGCATCATAACCTAAATGTCATCAAAATTCCATCCATATGAGTATCACAATCTCAATTTTCAAGAATAGAATAATAAAATTATACAACCATTAGAAGTTAAGACAGGCAGATAATGATTGATCTTCCTTTGATGTTGTAGACATGCTAAGAGTAGTTGCTAGTGAAAATTCAGCCGAAATTCGCAAAATAATGGGTGAAAATTGAGAGTTCCAGTGAGATATGACAAGATCCCAGGCAAGATATGAAGAGATATAGCGTGATATGACGAGATCTCGAGCAAGATATCCCAACTCTTTGCACTCAATCTCCATCTCGTCTCGCTTCTTTGAAAAAGTGAGAGATCTCGTGAGATCTCCCACCATGGGTCCAATAGCTATTCACCTACATAGAAAACTTCCTTGACGTTTAGTTGATGTCTTGGTAACTATGCCTACACGTGAGTTTTGGTGAATGGACATTTCATAGCTTACAACTACATGTCTTTGCTGTGGAGTTATCGTTTGTGAGATGGACCAATGTTTTCCCTAATTATGGCTTGAGAAGGTGTCTGAGGCTGTTACTTTTAAATCTTGTCTTTTCGTGCTTATACATTATACATTTCTGTTAGCAGTATGATATGCACGTGGCATGTTTATTTAGGAGTTACCTATATTAGTAAGGCTATGCTCCATGCCTCAATGATTACAATTTGCTCTGTTAGTTGCAAATAAATCCGCCTTCACATGTAACATATAGGTTCGTGTTTATGACACCATGGATAAGTTCATGGGTTTCCCTCATGTCCCAAATATCTAGGTTATCTATTTCCTATGTACCAATTTATTCTCTTAGATGTGACTCAAGTTTGTTCGCTTATGGCTGAGATAGCCTTTCCCTGATAATTACTCTTCCTTACATGCAGGAAAAGGAATTAAAGAGGTTGCAGGATGAGGCAGATAAAGAAGAAAGACGCCACGAAAGAGAAGAAGCTGAAATGAAGAAACAGTTAAAGAGGCAGATGGAGGAAGCGGAGAAAGATCTACGACGCCGAGAAAAGGAAGAAGCGGAATTAAAAAAGCGACTTGCCATGCAGAAGCAAGCTTCACTGATGGAACGTTTTCTTAAAACCAAGAAGAATAATTCTCCTAGCCAGGATGAAAAATCTTCAACAAAGGCAACTTCTCATGATTGTTCATTGGAAAAGGATGAAATGCTCAATGCTGTTACATTGTCTATGGATGATGCCCTATCTTTGAAAGATGGGATAAGCACAGCTGAACTGTTCAAGTAATTTTGAACTTATTTGGTTTGTTTTCTTCTTAATTGTTGTGGTGCATATGCTATTTGTTTCCTAAACTCTAGTCATGCATTGCAGGTCACACCAGAGTTCTTGGTGTCAGTTGCGTCACTCTCGTCATTCCAACAGATCTCAGCATTGGGGCATCCGGTGTAAGCCTAAGAGTGCATTGATCAAAGAACTTAAGTTAACTTCCAATAAAGGAGCGGAGTGTGGTGATGATCTAGACAAGCTTGTACATGGATGGGAAGACACAATCTCTGATAATAGATCTGGTCATGATAATGCAGTTTGTTCTCTGACTGGCATCAGGAAATGTAATAGAGCTTTGAAACTGTTGCAGTTTCACGAGAACTGTAGGCCGGCATTTTATGGTATATGGCCTAAGGAAAGGTATTTATATTACTTGTTAACCCTCCTATGCACAAATCTTGTGTACCTCACTCCCACTTACAAAACTAACTCCATACACAGATAGCTTGAGGCTCATAAAACCCCTACATGGCCCAAAATAAAGTCTTCCTAGGCCAAATTGTGCAGTCTACCTCATCTCGTCTATTTTCTAACTTGTATCAAGTACAGAGAGTAGTGGTTGTTGAGGAATATAGAGCACCAGCTCGCTTTATGTTGAGGGTAGAAAATTATATTAGAAGAGCTATAGACCACCATTTGATGGATCTCAGTTTAGGAGACGGTGTATTGTTAAAGTAGTGTGATTGGCTAGCCAGTTAATTGATAGGATAGCCTTCAATTTTTTTGCTATAGAATATCTTGTTTGAACATGTCTTGTCAGTACCAGTCTGTTGCAAGCAAACTGCCTTTAGTGTCTGTTGCACTGTAGCACCTCTTGGATCTGATACTGATTTATTGTGCTTAGTAGTCATGTTGTTGTGTACCAGTTTCATTCAAGCAAACCATCTGTAGTGTCTAGTTTACTGTAGCATGGATCCACCCTTGCCTCTCTCATCCCCTCTTGAATCTGATCCTGGTTTCTTGTGCTTTTTAGTAATGTTGTTGGACCTCGTCACCCCTTTAAAGAGGACCCGGATCTGGACTATGGCATTGAGAGTGATGAAGAGTGGGAAGAGGTAATGATGACATACAATTTTTTGTGTGGTTTTCTATGATGTGTTTATGTTTTCTCATTGGCTCAACTTCCAGCGTCTTAGATATTGAGTGCATAATGTTCTCTTTGTGCAGGAGGAACCTGGGGAAAGCCTTTCTGATTGTGATAAAGATGATGAAGAGGAAAGGGTAGAGGAAGGAAGTCTAAAAGCTGATGATGAAGATGGAAGTGAAGATGGATTCTTCGTACCTGATGGGTATCTCTCAGAAAATGAGGTACTTGTAGCAATAAATGCCATACATATTTTCTGTACATAATATGCTTTATAATTTGCACCAAAACATCAGTTGCTCCAGAAACAAAACTCAGCTGCTAATTGGATTTTCCAAATTTTTATTCTTAGGGTTTGCCTTTTGGTTTGATTATATTAGTGGGACACTTCGTAAACAACTGGGCTGTATGTTTATGTTCATATGTGATGATTTGGTTCCAAGATTACTGTGTAGTACTAACTGGGTTTGGTTGGTGTTCATGCACTTACTGGAAACTCCAATTCTTGTGGGGTCTGCATCTGATCGTTTTAAATAGGTACAGAATTCTGTGAAGAAGGGGGGGGGGTTGGCGGGTTGGAATTTTCTGCCATATAATATGAAGTTGTTGTTAACAATAGTGCATCTTGTGAATTTATTATATATTTGGAGAATGCTTTCAATCTTCAGACTTACTGCTCCTAGGAGACAAGAACTAGTATCTAGTCAAAGATCTTGGTGCTGTGTAGGGTTTAATAATCTGGTTATTCAGTATGGGCTCACCAAAGCAAACAGAATCCACTTACTAGAAAACAATGATTATATTGTAATTATTTCCAGAATTCAATACAAAGGAGGGATAGTAACAAGGATGGCGGAGGGTTGCTTAGGAGAAATGGGAAACAGGGAAGAGTCAGTTTTTTTTTTGGGGGTGGGGGGAGGAAGATTCGCAATCACAAAATAATAACCACACATAAATTTTCAAATCTTTTCAATTCCAATTTCTACTATGATTATGATGATAAGCCTAACTTCAATTGGAACTATTGCAAAGAGGAAATTAACCATAATAAATCAATTCTAAGAATATCAAAACTGCCTAAGAAGGTCATATGTAATCTCTACCCCTACCAAAGAAAGAGTGTACCCATTGCACAAGGCTCCTGTCACTGTGGGGCCTGGGAAGGACATAATATACCACCCATACCCTTTTGTTGACAGAGAGACTGCTTTGGACTTGAACTCATGACCTGTTAGTTACAATGGAGCAACTTTTACTGTTGCACCTAGGCCCATCCTTGCCTTTGCCAATTAAAATAGACTAAAATGAAAATATTGAATCCTAAATGAACTAGAAATGCTTGCAAGACTGGAATATGGCTTAGGTTCAGTCCCTTGTTTCAGTCTCAAATGTGCATCATGTTGGTCTTACCACTCTTAGGCAACTGGATCAGCTCTTCTTCACTGAGAAAAAATCTACTCTATTGAGCCTGGATGAGGTCCAAGAATACTGTTGGTGAGTCGAGTTGTTGTAGGAGGAATGTTCCAGTTGTCTTCTAAACTTTGATAGATGGAAGGTCTTTTGCTAGGAGGAATTTCATCTCATGTTCACCATGGTCAAAGATACACATATTCTCATAAACACTTTGCTTGGCTTTCTCGTCTTACATCCATGGGTGAAGAACATCACATTGCAGTTGATCAATCAATTCACCAATGGAATATATGAACATACAACTTTCATTGACCTTGAAGTTTGTGTTAGCTTGTATAGATTCAGATGAGGTTCATTGTACATTAACAACAATCTTCGGCAGCGACGTTGGTGCAACTGCTTGGGTCAGTCACCATATCACATAATTTGTCATTGCATTGCACCCTAGTCTAAAAGATACTGTAAGACTCTTATTTTATATTAGACGCCTTCTATATTGCAAAAAAGGGGCAAATAACATAGTATACTGACAAGTGTTATACTGACACTTGCCATCACTATCGTCATTGTTAACCTCACTAAGCTTGTACTCATTCGCTACCAGGTTGACTTTCCATGTTTTCGGTTGCTCATATGGTTCAACTGGTATGAACTTGCCTTTGTTTTCTTCATTACCTAATTTTCTTCCGCATCCATGTCGAGGTGGAGAATGAGGTCTGTTTGAACTATGTCGAGGTGGGGAATAAGGATGAACTGGTCATGTAGGTGTTGTTGAAGAATCACTAGCCTGTGGTCTGCTGACCATATCTGACTTCTACTGAGAAGACTGCTGCTTTTGGCTGAAGTTATTACCTCTTGAATTTGTAGTAGTAAAATTTTTTTTAGCTGTAAACTTTCCAAAACTCAAATGAGAGTGGGAGTTTAAATAATTAATTTGGTCAAATACACCTCATCTAACAAATCCTATCTCTATTGCACAAAGATGAGATGTTTATGTTGCTTGTAATCAACTGGTTGGAAGTTTTGGTCACGCATGTCAGCCAGGTAGTAACTTGTCCTAGACCTCGAATATGTTATGTTGCTAGAGTTCAATCCACCAAACTCTTGTTGTACTTCTCAGCTTACCTTCTGCAAATATCAATTCCTGGCCTCTGGCAAGTTGTACCATCTCAAGAAAATTTCCAGACTAGAACCCAATTAGGATATTGCTCCAGGTTGTAGTCCCTATAAAAGGCAGACTTCAGACCTCCTGTTCTTATTTCTAGTCCTTCTGTTGTCCAGCCCATATGGTGGTGGTGATGAGTAATGTTTTACAGGTTCTGGTCCCCATAAAAATCAACAACTTCCAACTTGTGTCTTTATCCAATTCTTCTTCATGTTGTGCAGTCCCATAGGTGGTGACAAGGTGGAGTTGGAAGAATTTAGAGATTGTACGACTATTTCTTTCCTAAGAAAACTCCATTGGTCAATGGAATCTTTATGGGTTCCACCATCATTGTCTGAATGGAATTGACAGCAGTAGTGAGTGTCTGTCATAATTAAAATGAAGTATACAGCAGATGGCAGAATTGTCATATTGGAATTCAAATAGGAATAGAAAAGAGTGTTTTAATAGTACATATGGGGAAGGGCAAACTTTGAAACAAGTGAAAAAGCATTGTAATAAGTTGAAACACATGAGAGAGATATGACAATCAATTTTTCAAAGTTCCATAGTATTGAATTTAACAACATTGCATCTATTCAAGGCATACACTTCATCAGGCATACACTTCATCATATGATCTTTTAATATTGGATAAGTGTCTAGATGCCCCATTACCGTGAATTAGTAGTTGTCTAATCATAGATCACAATGATTCACTTGTCACCTAATGAATTATCTGGCTTTGACATGTAGGGAGTGGAAGTTGACAGAATGGAACTTGATATTGATGTAGCCAGAAGTTCACCAAGTAATAAGCAAGATCCTGAAAGTGCGGAAGTTCAAACATCTCTTCGATTGCAGAAGTACCTCAGCAATTTGACTGAGAATGCTCTCCGGAAGAACCGGCCATTGATTATATCAAATCTAATGCATGAGAAGTCAACTTTGTTGTTGACTGAAGCTATGGATGGTTCTAAACTCGAGGTTATGTGTTTACAAGCCCTTAGAATACATGCTTTATCAGACACCCCAACAACGGAAGTATCAAGGGACAAACTGGAAGTATCGAAGGACAAACTGGATTTAGATGATGGTGTTTCCCAGGCTCCAGGCGAGGATGGTACTGCAACAAAAAGAGCTGTGACAGTTATTACAGACACTGACTTGCGGAAATTTGTAAGCTTTTGGTGTTTTTCATCTCGTGAACTGAGATAACCCACTTGGGAACTGAGAGTAATACCATTTTGCTGGGATTCCAGGTTTCTGCTATTCAGTCATCATCAGGTCGGATGAGAGACGTGTTACATTCCTTGAAGCAGATGTTCCCGTCTACCTCAAAGTCTCAACTAAGAAGCCAAGTGCAGGAGATATCGGAGTTTCTGGAAAATCGTTGGCAGGTAAGACTGCATTCGGTGCTTCATTCTTTCACTTCTTGGTTTAAATGGTATGCTAAAGTGTGATGCTAGTGTGCTTGTACCATAGATGCCATAATAGATTGATTGGTATTTTTAGAAGGAAAATCTAGCTTACTACAATACAAGGACACATGGGGTTTGGCCACAGCATATATTCATTCACACATTCTGAGTCCACTTAGTTTCTAAACACAGGCACTGTAGACCTGTTCCAAACCAAGTTTTCAACAAGATCGGTCCTGGTCAATCCTGAGTCAGCTCAGTTGATGATATGCATTATCCTATTACACTGTCCATATGGATTTGCTGAAAGATAATCTTGAAATGCAGGTTAAGAAAGAGGTTTTGGACAAGCTTGGATTACCGGATTCAGGTATCTTTTTCTTTATTGGATCACCATCTAGGTTAGATTAGCATAAAGACGACAAACTAGGTTCTGTAGCCCATTTTTATCTACCTTCATGTGTAGAATTACATCCATATGCATTTATATTTGTGCTCTTGCCTTCACAGAGAAGAGCAGTAGGAGGCGACAAGGAATAGCTAGATTTTTCACGAAAAGATGTTCGCCTCCAGATGTTGGTACTATAGGTGAGACCTCTCCTCAACCACCACCACGCTGTAAACCTGAGATTGTTCAAGGTAATGCACCAGAGAGCACAGAAGAGCTTTTACAGGGCTCGACAGATCATGCTGTAAACAATTGAATGAATGCATATATGCTTAGGTTGAGGCCTGGAGTTATGTACAGTTAATGTATCCAGCGTTGTTGTTACCATATTTTGTATGGCTGGCTGCAGCTGATTATACACTGCAGAGTTTTGGTTCAGAATGTTCCTGAAATGAAGTAGGATGTTACTGTTGGGAAGGATGTGTTTAACATGTATTTCTTCTCTCTTTTCTACCTAGTGACATGTTTCCCCATTTCTGGAGGGTTTTTTTTGGGTGGGAACTGGAAGCTTTATATATATATATATATTTATATATATTATTTTAGGGGGGGGGACTATTACATGTTAATTATACTATCAAGGAGAGTTTGAACCTTTGATCTTTTCACAAGGAGATGTTAGTCATTGCCAACTGAACATTCCTTTGATGGTATTCTTGGTTTTACAACCACAAAGAGAGACGGTGGGGGGGGGGCCCAATGAGGCACCACGGTACGGGGGGGGGGCGAAAATCACTCCTGTAACCGCCTGGCATTCTACTAGGAAGTAACATTGAAGGAAGTGTAACAGGAGGGAGTGGTGATTGTTGGTGGTAGTGGTTGGTTTTCAGCGAGATGTGAAGATGGGTGAAGGGAGAATCCCTTCATCTACCTAAGGGAGGGATGAATATGAAAGGGTAATGAATTATAACGGGGGGGGGGGGGGGGGGGGGGGGGGGGGGGGGGGGGGGGGGGGGGGGGGGGGGGGGGGGGGGGGGGGGGGGGGGGGGCCCCGAAACCCCCCGGCGGCGACAAGGACCATGATTATAACACTCACTTTAAGGGCATTAGGGTCATTTAAATTTTAAATTTTGAATCGGTTAATTGGGGTGCCGAGAGCAAGGTTTAAAGTATCCTATGATACCATACGATACTAACCGATACATATTCATATTTGACCCAACCGATACGATACATCTCGATACGTTTCTCTATTGAATTGTACTAAAATACATTAGTCAGAGCGATACAGGACTCGATACAAGACGATACGTCTCTTAAAATCACCAAACCGATATGATACTCGATACCGAAACTTTAAACCTTGGCCTAGAGTATATATATATAGGCTCTTAATTTTTAAATTATCAAAGACTAATGTTTGAATAAACCTTAGTCACTAGTCACTTTTCTAGAAATAAAAATACGGACTGCTGGTGGCCATGTAACCCAACAAAGTATCCACTACCGGGGTACTTAAAAAAGTGTAGAATCAATTTATCAACCTGGATCCCGTGGATTCAAAAATTGAATGCTCAGTTAAATTACTTTATTATGTAATCAAAATTTTTGGAAATTTATTGTGTGCACTTGATTTCCAAATGGACCTAAAATGGACTTTAAGAGATTGATGGTATCTAATTACGTGTCCCATGCTCCTTCCCAGATTATCGAAAAGTGGAGTCTTGTATGTAATTATACAAACTTATAAAGATTTATATGCAAAAACATAATCATAAGGACTTAAATAGAATATATACAGATAATTAAGTAATTAATTATGTGTATTTAATTAAATTTTAGCTATCAATTTGCTTTTAGATTATGCTTCTTTGCTATATGAGTACCTCGTGGATTCTTTTTATTTCTTGGTTTGGGCTTATAGCTTTATATATATTTTATACGAATGACACAGTTTTGTCCCTGGACCCAATACGATTTAGAGTTTTTAACTCAAACTATGAGAAGTTGGTCTTCACTAACTGAGCCAACGTGATGGTATGAGTCCATCACAAAAAGGTATGAGTCCATTAGGGTTTTTCTGTATATAGATTGTTTATCTATAGTATGTATTGAAATAAGTCTAAAATCATTCAAATATTATTGTTTCAATTCGATCTCCTCTTTTCCTTGCCGTTGCTAATCCTTCTCATATATATATATATATAGTTGGTTAAAAGGGAGTGATTTATTGAAATGAGAAACCTCTATTATATCCTATTCCTAGCGAGTCAAACAGTAAAAGCCAGTAAATAAGGGGTGGGGGGGGGGGAGTTTACAATTAAGAATGCATATTGTGTTAGGGCGTTGTCTTTTGCTAGGGTATCCGCGACCATGTTAACCTCACAAAGAACGTGTCTAAACGAAGGAAACTCAAAAGATTCCTTCAGATGCAAAATATCTGCTACTATTGGATATACCTTCTAGGGAGCCTATGTGATAGGATTTTGCAGAATATTGATGATCGCCTGATTATCCTATTCTACCTTGATGTGTGGTAGGTTGAAATCCCTCACCCAAATCATTGCTTGTCGAATGGCTAATGCTTCTATGTTGAGGATATCCTGCGCTTCCACTCTTCTATTGAAACAGAATAGCATTTGTCCTTGATGATCTCTCACTATGCCTCCATATCCCGCTACTCGATTATTATGGAATAGTGATCCATCCACATTTAACTTGATGTAAGGATGATTAGGAGCCTCCCCTTAATGGTAATTGGGTCATATTGAAGAGTAAGTTCCTCAATATAAGGACAATAAAATTGTAGTCCTTTCCATACTTAAAAATAAATGTGTAGTAGATGAAGTGTCAGGAGTGTCTATCAATGCTGTATATGCTTTCCAATATAACCAAAGTACGGTGAAAAACCTGAACGTGGAAGCAGAGTCAGTTGTTGAAGGCTTCTAGGTGATCAACTGAACAACTATATTCTGTAGGTTCCCATTGGTGAGCATAGAAGAATATTGAAAAGACTGCAAACCTCTTGTGCAAATATGCTCTGTATGAAAATATGATCTAGGTTTGGATTGCTTTCTCTGCATCGAAGACAACTGAGGGAGCATGAGCATTCTCTTTGGAGTAAAAGTGAGGTTGTTGGAAGTCTTTTTGCAGAATTTTCCAATTAAAGTGTGCAACTCTTGGATTTAGGGGCATTTTCCAGAGTTGGATCTAGGGGAGCATCTGTATTTGGAGTGAAGTTGTAGAATTGACTTTTCTTTCCACTGAAAGTTTGTATGTTGATTTAACTGAAAACCTCCCATCTGTTGTACCATGCCAAATTAACCTATCCGGTAGTCTAGAGACTGGGATGGGAATTGTGAGAATTCAATTTACCCTTTATGGAGGCCACCATTGGTGTAAAGCATTTTTGTCCCAAGAATGAGAACGAGGATCAACGAAATGTGCTACTTTTGTAGGAGCCGTATGTGCAAACGAAAAACAACCTCTGTCTATATCTGTATTGGGAATCCAATGGTTTGTCCAAGGATGAATGTCTTTCCCATTGCCAATTTGCCACATAAGTCCTTTTTTAAGAAGATCCCGACCCAGTAGAAGAGATTTTCATCCTCAAGAATCTGTTGCCTGGGGAGCAACTTCTAGGAAAGATGATTGTTTACAATATTTTTGTAGCATCAACCTCCCCCACAAAGAATGTGGGTTTTGAAGTAGATCCCATGCCTTTTGAGACAGAAGAGCTTGGTTAAAATCACTGATGGATTTGAAGTTCAGTCCGCTAATGATTTAGGCAAGCAAATAGTGTCCCAATCTATGGTGTGAACCTGTTGTTTTTTGCCATTTGACCAGAAAAAGTTCTCATTTGCTTATCAAGAGTTTCTTTTATGGTTGAAGGAAAGCGAAAACACAATATAAAGTGGGAAGGCCTATTGGCAAGGGTAGATTGAATCAAAACTGCCTTTCCAGGAGAAGCGTTTACCCTGTCAATAAGTGTACTACAATGCTTCTTTTTTAGCTTTCCTGGGAAAAGAGGTATGCCTAGATAAATATCTTCCGATGATGTCGGGGCTATGTGAAATTGTGAAGACAACTCTCTTTTGATGGCTGATGTAGAATTTGGACTGTAGTGAGCTCTTGTTTTATTGATGTTCAATTCTTGTCCTGAGATTTCGCAATATTTCGTGATGGCCTGAACAAAGAATTTGGCCTCTTTTATTGTTGCCTGGCCAAATAATATTAGATCATCAGCGAATGCTAGATGGGATATTTTCTCCCCTCTAGTCAATTGAACGCCTTTTAACTTTTTTTTCTGAATGTGCAATTCTAAATGGGAAGTTAGCAGCTCCGCACAAAGAACAAATAAATAAGAAGGTAAAGCATCCCTTTGTCTCAGACCTCTAATTGGGGAGAATGAAGTGGAAGGAGATCCATTAATCAATGGAGTATATGTGATAGTGGAAACACAAAACATAACTCATTGTATCCATTTATCAGGGAAGCCATAAGCTTTCAGAGTTTTTTTTCCAGAAAATCCCATTCAATTCTATTATAAGCCTTGCTCAAATCTAGTTTTACAGCCATTAAACATTTTTTCCTTTTTTTGTGGCTGTGATTTTTTTGCATCAGTTCATGAGCTATCAAAATATTGTCATGAATATGTCTTCCTTTTACAAAGCCATTTTGTTGAAAAGAAATTAAGCTAGGAAGAATCTTTTTCAATCGATAGACCATCTTGGAGATAAGTTTATAGCTCACATTGCACAAACTGATAGGCCTGAAGTCTCCTACTGAATATGAAAATTCTACTTTTGGAATTAAAGCTAAAAAGGTGGAATTATGAGATTTGGAGAAAGTATCTGTGCTGAAGAATTGTAATACCATTCTTTGAACATCAATCTTTATTTCTTCCTATCCTTTCTGATAAAAAACTCCTGGAAATCCATCAGGGCCTGGAGAGTTAAGAGCATTTATACTAAAAATTGCTCCTCTTATTTCTTCTTCTAAAACAGGCCTTAAAATCCATAATTTATTTGAATCATTAAGCATGTTTCGAATTGGATTGAAGTAATCATCATTGGATGCAGGAGAGATAGAGGAATAGAGTCTTTTGAAATGTGATCTAAAAGCATTCGCAATATCTGATGGCTCCGTTAAATTAACCCCCTGTTGTTTGATGGATTGAATTATATTTCTAGCTCGTCGAACCAAACTGCTTTGGTGGAAGAATCGAGTATTTCTATCCCCTTTTAATTTTCAATTGAGACAAGCCTTTTGTTGCCATTTGTCTGCCTATTGATGAAGGACCAATTTTAATTTTGCTAGCAGATAGCTCTCTTTAGTAAATCACTTTTCTGTCCGCAACATCGAAGATAGGAGTTCATGTTGGGATAACTCTGGGCGAAGTTTAGCTTCTTTTTCCTCTAGATTTTTTACTGCATTTCTATTCCAGATCTTAAGTTTCTTGGAAATAATTTCCAATCTCTTTGCTAAACTGAAAGATGGTGATCCCTTGATTGAAGATATCCAGGAATTATGAAGTAGTTGTCCATAAGAATTTTCTTGGATCCAAAAGTTTTCAAATCGAAATGGACGATTAATATTAGAATGCCATCGATCCAAGCTTAATAGAAGAGCTTTATGATCAGAGTGTACCATTGTGAGATGTGTAACATTAACTTTTGGGAAATGATGAAACCATTCCACATTGAAAAAAATTTGTCCAGTACTCCTTCAATTCTGTGTATACCTTTCTGATTGTTGGTCCAAGTGAATTTGGGTTCAGTAATAGGAGGACTAATCAGATTATTCATTGTTGAGAATTGTTGCATGGGAGTAAAAAGTGCATTAGGGATGGGTCTTCCACCCGTTCTGTCTGAAGATGAAAGATAAGAATTCCAATCGCTCCCAATGATCCATGGTTTATCGATAAATGAAGCTAAATTTTCCAATGTAAGCCATTGATACTTCTGAATAGATGGATTAGAGCTGAGATACACATCAGTAAAATACCAAATATTTGAAGCATCTTTCACACATGATATGAACACACTAAGAAGAAGACCAAATAACATCGACTTTGAGGGAATCACACCAACAAAATACCAAACCTCCCGCTCTTCCCTTCGACGAGACATACACAAACTGACGACAACCCCATAGATTACATAACCTACTTATATCAACTGAGACTGATTTCACTTTTGAAAGAAAAACAAAGTTGGGTCTATATTTTTTGAATAAGAGTTTCAGTTCCTTTTGAATAGAGGATCGACTCAATCCTCTACAATTGAGAAAGAAAGCCTTCATTTCTCCTTTGATGGCCTTTCAAGGATGGCTATCAATGCCTCAGAACAGAACAAATTCATTCCATATTGATTAACTTTCAATTTCTTTTGCTGATCCATCTTTGATAAAACCAGATTATCCTCATTGACTTCTTGAATCACTAACTTTCTTTTGCATGGGAGGATGTTGGGGGGCTCTTTGGTAGGAGTCTTACCTTTGTTGTTTGTGTTAAGTGCTGAAGATTGGCTATCCATAGAGCAATAAGATCAAGGTCAACATTGACCGAACCCGAAAGGAAGCTTGAGCTGACCGGAGTGGTTGGAGGAGCTGCTAGAGGAGAGTATGTTGCAATGTTTTGCATGAGAAGTTCGGAGAAGTGTCATGTACATATTCCAATAGGGGGTGAGGGGGATTTAAATGATGAATCACAAAATGCATTTCTTCATCTTGAATTCTCGAAGTTAAAGTAGTGGTAGAAGCTGATAAATGAGAAGCATGTGTGACTTGTTGCCTTAGAGGAGGATCGACTTCATAAGTGAGTGCTAGTTTTGAGAAGCTTCATTTGATCGCATCCTCAAAAGCCTACGGAACAGGTCCTTCATGAAGAGACCTCTCATTTGCAAGAATTCTGGGAAAAGCTGCATCATAGAGCTCAATGATTCGATTCAAGTGATTATTTCTCTTTGGTGGAATTGTAGCAAGAGGAAGGCGGTGTTGAACTTTTGTCTCCGAATTTGGAAGGCTCCCTGTAAGGGGACTATGTTGTCATTACCTACAGTCAATATTCTTATGTCCCATTCTAAGACAATAAGAACATATAAGTGTAGGTCGCATTTCATAAGCAAAATTTACCATAATTTCTTTATTTTCTGCCACTTGAACAAGAATTGATGGAACAAATCTTTGCTGAGAGGAAATATAACTCTAGCAGTAGGAACATAAGGGTGGGTACCATCTCCTTTCGGAACTTTGATCTCCAACACATAGCCTCCTTTGCTGAAAATCATATTGAGGATATCATGGTCGTAGAATTGCCAATGAAGCTTAATAATTTCCACCCACATAATTGCATATCTCATAGGAATGATAGTAGCTGGAATATAATGGTCCCCCGAATGAAAAATGAGGAGATGATTTTTGTAAGCCCAAGGTTAAGCGAACAAAATTAGATTCATAGTTCACTCATTTCAGCACTTGATAGTGACTCGATGAGAAGCCCCATCTACTAAGTGCTTGCCATCTATCTCAAAAATATTGGGGTTTAGTGCTTTGGTGGTGAAGTTGAGAAGGTCATACATTGTGACCACAATGCCATTAGCTACCCAGCCTAGAAGAGTATATTTGCTATTTTCTTGGATATCATCTAGCTTACGTATAGGTAGGATACTTTCTCCATAGGGCAAAAAGGTAATTCTAGCTTTGCAAACTCAGAAGTCAGACGTTCAGATGAGAGGGGAGTGGAGGATGAAGAAGGACAACGTGAAGAATACATAGCCTTTGTTGAGTCACGAAACTTGGTGATAATCTTCAGTTTGTGGTGAGAAATTGAGATACAGTACTCATGGACTTCAGAATCACTTATAGTAAGTGAAACAGTGGCTTGTACCTGAAGAAGGTAAAAGAGAAGGATATATAGGAGAAGCTCATAGAAAGCCCAACTGTCGGTGTTTGCAAGAACATGCAAATTGCCATTCTGATATGGTAAAGAGATAACTTCAAGATTTTTTTACTTCTGATATGGAAAAAGAGATAACTTCAGATTTTTTTACTTTGACCAGTTGGATAACTATTGGGTTTTAGGCTATTGTAATGCCTATGTAAACAAATGAATTTTGTACTTTTGTTTGTATCTGATGGTTTTATAAGTTCACTTATGCATCTTCATGTTGTTGTAGACAAGGTTCAATGTCGTTGGGCATTTCGGGTGTAGGTGGCTATCGACACCAACACCCCAAAATACTGGCATCATATTGCCAACATTTGGGGTTGTATCAGCCCAAATTTCGCCCCATAAGGAAGGAGACCAATCAACAACAACCTAAACTTCCTTCTTTGGTGCAAGGAGTCATTGATGGAAGTAATGGTGGATCCAAGTTCTTTGTATTGATAGAAGGATATATGTAAGATATAGTCATATAGATGGTGAGAATTTACAAGGTAACATGTATAATTCTTACAATATTCCTATGCATGGAGTCATGCATGATTCTATTCAATCTTACATTCAAGGATATTACCAAAATTCTAGTGTGTGACCATTACAAGGAAACTCTCATGTAGATTGGAGGAGAGTTAGAATGGAAAGAGGAGCTGATGGTGTGAATTTAGAGACACAAATGGAAGATGACATCCATAGTAACCCCCAAGTCAACGCTAATGGTCCCCAATAATATTCTCCTCCTACAAGTAGATGTTCGTCAATATTTGGCATTTCTCATGTCACACATTGGTTTTGTGTCGGGTTGTTCCAACAAGGCCGATATATCACCCATTTTTTTTTGTACCATGGCTGCAGATTTGTCATTCATCTAATTATTTCAGTATTGATGAGCTGAAACTCTACTCTGAAGTCTTGGGGCTTTAATGCAGTCCATGATCGTCTTTACTACCCATCGAATGAGTCACTATGATAATAATGTTGTTTTTGATATTCCATATTGCTGCATTACACCAAGGGTGGGATGTAGTTGGGTTGGGCATCACAAAGAATGTTCAGGTTTTGCATCATTTTGTTATGAAATGGAGGCAGCTTGTTTCATATTTGTATGCCAAGATGAAATGAGAAAATTCTATTAGGAGCTTCACTACTGGAATTGTGATCTCTATCCAGTTTTCTTGAAGAACTCAAACAAGTTATTCAATTTTTGGAAGAACTCAAATAAGCCACCATCAAAAGTTATAGAGCATATAAATAAAGCATTTTAGCTCTATTTCTTCTTGTTTGATTTATCTCATGTAATTAAATAATATTGTTTTCAAGGTCAGTTTCCCTTTCTTCAGTGACTAAGCCAGCAAATTGGAGTTTAAGGGGCCTCTATTTTTTTTAACAGGGGTTTAGAACCAACAACCCTTTGAAATTGTTGAGATCCCAAGAACCATTTTATACAGTTGCTATAACTGCAACATTCCATTCCAAAATCATTTTAATGGAAACAAAAATTGTGGATCTGGAAAGAGATTAGAAGTTGTTGTGGTGAAAACGTGCTCTTAGCTTGTTGGTTCACTTCCGATTTGAACCTAGTTCCTGTAACCAAACCAAAGATGAGAGTGGGATGCCTCTAAGGACGGGAAGCCACCTCCAATGATTAAGTCAGACCAGGTAAAAGAACCAGAGACTCCTCTTAAGGAATAAATGCTCAAGAGGACGAACGAAAGAATGTTTTTCAAGAGTTAATGCAGGAGAGTAATGGCTGGAGAACTTAAGCTTTCTCTCGTTCAAGTATCTTCAGGGGTTATATAATTGGTCCATAACTAAAGAGATAGTGGATGCTGTTCAGCCCTTACATGCTCATCTGATGAGATGGAGGGTGGAGATGACTCCTTAGAGAGGCTTGTGCTGTAAACTTACCGTGTGATCATCCTGTCGACGGAAAATCTTGATGACAAATCAAAGGTCAGCGTCAGACTGACACGCACGTGACAACATCCCATAGTTGGGGGAACAGGAGAAGTGCCGGTTCAAGGCTCGAGGTGAGCTTGGGGTGAATCAAAAGCTCCCGTATCCACAACAAGATATTAAGGATCCTCAGTGCATTAAATGCTGAATTGAATGCTGCCTAGGGATTATGCTAAAATCCTTGTCTCCGCCACTTTTACTGAGAAGTTGCATGAAGACAGCTGTGTGTCACGTGCATGGTTTTCATTACACAACTCCTCTGAGGGAAGTCTCCCTAGAAGTTCCTTATCCGAGAAGCATCCATTGAACTATCCTAGTCCAATCTTGAACCCTAGATCTAGTTCCAATGGTTTATTCCGGTCAAAGAATGTTGTTGAAATGACCATAACAGAAGTATATCGAATGCTGTACAATCATGTTGATCTCACCTAGCTATGAATCACTTCACAATAAGAGAATTAAAAATATCAAACTCACGCAATGAATTAAAAGTGAAAGGAATTTAAGTGTGTTTGAAAATGTTTTAGGAAGAAGAGAAGAAATATAAAACGACCAAATTCCAAGTACAATAATAGTTGACTCATTCTAACCTTGTTTCTGCAATTATATATTACAGATAGCTATTCTATATACAGAAGAAGAATCTTGATGGGATTGAATCACCATCCCAGAGATAATATCTAATGCGCTTCCAATTGAGCAAAGAGTTCACCTAAAAAATCAAACAAGTTAGATCATTAAGAAAAAATAACCATATTCCTATATAGTTATGCCGAACTTTGGCTAATCTTCCCAACGAAGTCTTTGCTAGGGGATGGACTCAGGGTGGGACAGTCATGGAGGGAGAGAAGTTTGGCCATGACTACAGAAAAAAAAGTTCATCTGTTTTAGTTTTTAAATGAAAGATTAGAGCTCAATTTTAAAATCTGGTTTGTTTTTATTTTCCTTTTTTTTTTTTACTTAGTCACTCCATCACATACATTAGACAAGAAATTCAATCATCATCTCAGAGAGTAAATAATCAATCTATGTTAGATCCTCTTCTTCAATAATTTCCTTTTCTTCTATCCTTCATCTATAAAAAGAAGGGAGAGGGATATGAAGAACATAGTTAATTCAAAAGACCCAGAAAAAATTCCACAAACTTAATTAGATATAGAAAAGATGTTCATCTCTGTCAGAGTTTGGTTGAGAAGTGTATTTTATCAAAAATAGGATGCAAAGATGACAGGAAAAGAAAAAACAATTGAAATTAATAAATATACTAAATACTACCTCAGATTGGAATTCCAACCATGATCCAAAGAAGAGAGGAAACAAACTTTTTGAACTTTTTTTGAGGACTGCCACCAATCTGTATCTCATTTAAATTATATTACAAAATTATTTATGAATATTCACTTATCACATCTATTTTTCATTTTATAATTTGTTCTGGGCAATAATTACCAAATGAAATTTCATTCTTGATAAAAAAGGGTGTCTAGTATTGATTTCTTTAATAACTGAGTAAAAACACGAATGAAAATTTCATTTTTGTTGTTCAACAAAAGTGGAGACCTCCTTTTCTTTTTAAATTTTAAAATTGTGTTAGTTATAGTTTCAGTCAACTTGAAAATGATGACAATCACATATTGAATTTATTGAATTTGTCTATTTAATAGAAGTTATCTAACAATTGATGATTTAGTTAACAGTGTTCCTGAACATTATTTACAGAACACTATTTCTCATATTTTTTTTTCTGCTCTGAAATCAATTCTGCAAGAAGTTTGCAGAAAATCATTTTATAGCTTAAGAGAGTTGTTTTAACACAGGAATAGGGAAAGGATGTTTTTAAGGGGGAAAACAACCGTTTCAGAACAGAGACATTATCAAACACATCCTCAAGATTGAAGTCTTGGGTTTGATGTGATATGCACAAGTTTCTTCTTCACAGCCCCAAATATCTAAGATAAGATGGCAGCTTAGTTAATTCACAGAGTTGGTGGGCATATTCTATCCATTATTGTTCATTTCATAAATTTCAACATGGAACCATACATCCACTTTGAGTTATAATCTTTGAAAATGGTTGAAGTTTCAAACTCCAAATTTGGTTTCAGACTTGAAGAGAAGTATGTTTCTAGATAAACTATGAAGGCTTGAGGTAAACCATGACATTAAAAACAAAATGGGGTTAACAGTCTCAAGGTAAATAAATATCTACCCTTACCCAAAAAATGGCCATTTGGGTCCAATGTACATCAATTCTTCTTCCTTGATCTTGACATTTCCCCTTGTACACTTGAACATCTCTATTGCAGTAGCAGTAACACAAGAACGCTGATGCATGTACAAGACTGAGAGGCGGCTGCATCCATCTCTTAAAGCTTGAAATCCTCGATCACATAAATTCCGGCACCTGTTTACATGTAGTATCTCCAAGTTATGACAATTAAACCCTACTGCCTCCCATCCAGGAATCTTGACCCCATGACATAGTGCTAGATTCCACTCACAAAGTGCTGGACACCCCTTGGCTATGGCCACAACTGATTCATTGCCAACATTCCTGCACAGCCGAAGGTTGAGGATTCGAAGCCTAGCAGCAAATCCTGCCCCTATTGCAGCCAATCCATCTCCACGAATGTGACTGCTAAGACCAGAAACATTCAGATACTCGAGTCCTCCTCCACTAACAACACCGGATATGCCCTCAGGATCAAGCTTACATGAATCAGCTTCCAAAAAAATCAAAGCTTGTGAACATCCTTTAAAACCAATGCCAGAGATGTTCCGACAAAATGAGATCTTTACAGCCTGTATCTGATGGCATTCTCTTGAGAGAGCTCTAATCCCAATATCTGAAATAAATGAACAATATGAGAGATTCACATCTTTCAAGCCCTTGCAAGCCTTAACTAGGATTTCAAAGCCAACATCAGTAATGCTACATCTGTAAAGACTAATGGATGTCAAAGAGGGACATGCTGTAGCCACTAGAGAGAGCCCATTATCTGTGATACCAAAACAGCAGTCTAGATATAGGGATTGCAAATGAGATCCAAAATACTGTAATGGAGTTAGACTTGAATCTGGTAGCTCTGTGCATCCAGATAGTGATAATGAGGTGAGCTGTTGGAAGCGGGAAAGTAGTCTATATAAATGATCGGAGTTGACATTAGGCACAACTTGAGACAATGGAGAGAAGTTAGGTATGGTTAAAGAACAAAAAAATTGTAATGACTGATGACCCAAATTTTGAATCTGGAGCAAACGATGACAAGTCAAGCCAAATGAATTGCGATCCAAATTACTTTTCAACTTCCTGTAAATAGCTAGAAGGCAATCTTCAGGAAGGTCAATAATGGAGATTCGGTTGTCACTGCAAGGAAATTCCATGATGCTTATCACTCTTCTGAAGGTTGTACAGCTCGAATTTTTACTGCAATCTTCTTAAAAGAAGCTCCAGATGAGGTGGGAGAATCAAAACCACAAAGTGCAGGTGGCGAGTCTCCATATCCATAGCCAATTAGTATTCCACATCTCCGACAGTGTAGTTTGGTTTTTGACCGATAACGACCCCAAGAGACAGGAAGGCAATTTATCTCATCAACCTGAGTGAATCGACTAAGATCTATTGAAACAAAAGAGATGAAACCCTTCTTGATGGATTTTTGGTAGTCAGAGCCAATGCCAGAGGTGCTACGGTCAGAAGAAGTCAAGTTCAAAGGGTAACCACAAGACCCGCAGCTGCAAAAGTTGGAAGAGGGGGTTGGGAGAGGGGGGGGGTTAGAAGAAAGTGACGTTAATTTAGTTTCTGCATTCCATGTGAATTAAAGATTATATAATAAGAAAAGCAATAGGAAAAAAAAAAAGCAGTTAAATGGTACTGTAAACCATAGTATGTGCTCATGCAGGCGACAAAGAATGTTAGTCAAACTCCACCCAAAATAAACTCAAACAACTGTACATAAGAACAACCACAATGATCCTTTGATTCATCTTGTGATTACAAAAAAAGCATCTTGTAGTAGACATGTAACTCACATGCAAAAGAAAGCGGATAACGTATAAGTTTGAAAAGAAAACAATATGAATGAGAAGTGAAAAAGGAAAATGGAAAAAGTTAAATCATAGAAAGGTCCTCTAATCACTAAAGAGGAAAAGATATTTCATTATGTAGACCAGATGATTACACTCTTTCTATAAACGTCGCAATCATGTGTATATGAAGACATAACACATGCATCAAGCATGCCTTTGGTGATTCCACTTCTGTCAAAAGGTGAAAAAGATTATTCTTATTGGACTTTCTAACTCTTAAGCTATATGGTTTGCAGGATATTTGTCCATGCAATGGTCTATGGGTTGTCAAAATTCTCTCCATGGAAGATTTTCTCGTTAGGTCAAATGGCAGCAAATGGCATTGCTCTTGAACAATCACTTGACTTTGAGTTAACCAACCCTGAGGATGAAGTGTTCCAACACTTAAGTCCATCCAGCATGTAGTGGCACTTCAATAATTATATATTCAGAATCCTACTGTAAGACCCCTCGTAGCATGGAATTAATAATTCAAATTCTAGTAAAGCTCCCTTCTGTAAAACCGAAAGGGATCCAAGTCCAAGCTCAAGTGGACACATACCAAAAACAAGAAGGCGTACTCTATTATTTGAATTGTAAATATCGTAAGATGTAATGTGATTCACCAACTTGGGCTCTAAGATTCATTGGATTTTATCACCTAGGTCCACATCAACCTTATTGGCATACTTAGACGTGGGGATTGGGGGAAATGGCCAAGGGAAACACTAAACATATGAATGGGTAATTTGACCTTACTATTGGCTTAAATGGGCCATAAGTCAAATTTCTAGGTCTTAAACAAACCAAAATATCGAGACATTGACCAACATCTTTGGCTAATGTTTTGGACAGTAAAGATTTCTATTTGGTCATTTGTTGGTCCATATCCAATTGATAACTATTGGGGCATGAAAACCATTCTAAAATAAGAAAAAAGGTTCTATTTTTCTTCTTCTTCTTATTATTATTCTCTAATTTTGTTTCAAATTGTTATTGTGCTGTGAAAAGTAATCCCCCTCTTGGGATGCCTCAATCCTACAATTTGATCTTATTTGTTACCTATTTTTGTTCAAATGAAACTATGTTATGCAAAGGACAGTTTCTTATTGCAATCCTGTATCCCAGCCAGAATAATTCAAAAAAAATCAAGTCCAAAGCAGAATCTTAAAACAATCAGATCTATGAGTCTCAGAATGGTCACAAACTCTAAATGGGGCTCCAATTCCATTAACGGAATCAACCTGTAAACTTTAAGCAAATGTAGTAACAGAATTAGAAGTTCCAAAGGAATGCTAGTGCTACTAGGATTTGAGGTAGTACATCTACACAATGCAGTTCCAGCACCTAATGAGCTAAATTCCCTTGGAACCAACCTAGGGTTGATATGTATGTGGATGGGGGATCCATCCCAGGGTTCCCATTATAGCTGCCAACTTAGAGGACCTAAAACAATTCAGCTATTGACACTCTTACATGAATAATTTAGGGAAAGCAATGCTTTGTTTGTTTCTAGATTCTTTTCTGAGAAAATTTACAGCCCCCTGCAAATATTCCCCATCATGAAGAATAATATTCAGATTGGAAAAATGAGAATTTCTAAGTACATTCAGGCTGCTGCCTTTTCTCCTGCATGAGAGTTGACTGTTCTGTCGAGTCATATCCAGGCTTCCACCAGGTGAGTAACATTGACAAATAAACCTCATGGTAAGTCATTTCCAAGTTGCTGTTGGAATTCTAGGTGAGTAATATCCATGCCCTGTTGTGACTGAGGAGTCAGCTTCATTCATCCTACAAGCTGCTCAATTGAAGTCAGACCAACAGTTAGCTAAGCCTGCAGGACCACTGATCACTACCCTTGTCTTTCCCCTTTTTTCTTTTTTCTTGATCATCCAAGAACCTTCCCTCCAAGTCCCATTCAAGAACAGCCCTGTATATCCTTTTGCCCAAGCAAACCACCCATAAGATTGACCTAGGATAAAGCCCATAAATCCACCTCACTGTTCCCTCCACTCAATCCCTAGATGCAGCTACATCACCCATTGGAAATAACAGAAAATCCCCTTTCTTGAATTTCTGATCCCTCGTTGCAGTCAAAGAATCTATCTATGCCCACCACTTAGAATTCATCAAGCACAGTGCTGAATCCACACCAACAAAATCTTAGGAAAAACCGAAAGCTTTATTTCATAAATTTGTCTCTGAAGCCAAATGCAACTAAATCTATGTACTGAAACCTTAATATTCCTAAGTTTACCCAAAAAAAAAGAAAAACCTTTATATTCCTAAACTCATTTGAAAAATAATACTTGGAATAGTCAAATCAGACTAGAATTTGACACTCCTCAAACTGGATATCTGAAAACATAAAAATATACAACTATAATGTAATCTGAAACCAAATTCCGAATGATTCAGGTCTTAGCTAAATTGTAACACATGCAAAAAAAAAAGGGCAATAAATCAATCCCATTTGACCAATCTCATAGTTCTAGCTTATTCCAATTTTTTAGGCCTATGAAAGTGGCTAGTACGATGACAGCCCAGAGGACCAAGGAACCAACATATTTAGAACCCAACCCAACGGCTTATGTCCACTTAAATAAGCCCAGTTCACAGATTTATCTAAGTTGGATTCCCCTGTTAAAAAAAAAATTTTTATGTCAAGTTTTCCATGTGGTAGGATTAGAACTACAAACAAACATCAATCCAAACAAATACTCTCTCTTGTCATGAACATCAAGAACAAATCCAGTAATGCTTGGAAACTTACTCATTGGAGAAGCAGGAAGGTATCATGATTTCAACAAAATTTGTAATTGCGAGAACATATTGAATGTTCATGGCTTCACAATTAAATTTGTGTTTCTCAGCCATGACTTCATTTTATACGCAAAAATGCAATAGATTTGATCCTCAACCATAAGATGTCTGCCTTATACATTAGGTCAGCAAGAACGTTATAAAATAGTTTTTTTTTTCCTTTTATTTCATTTCTTCTGTATATTCCCTTTTCATTACCAAACAAGATTCCTTTACTTCTCTTTTCTATCCATGTCTATCCAGCCAAACGCAGCCTTAGTAGAAACTAAGTAATAGCATGTATTTTGAAACAGCAAATGAAGGAGAAACATCATAACATAAAATAATATATTACTTAAAATAGAATACAATATTTTAACAATATACAACATTATTGCTTGATACAATATTGTCTAAATAGTTGTAAATCAACAGATTCAACCAGCAAAATCTGAGCTCTCTGATAACAGAAATAGAAACTTCATCAAAGGCCTACTGCTACTAGCATTTCAGATAGTAGGTCTAGAACTTCTAAAACCAACCAGAACTTGAGGGAATGAACTAACAGGAATTAAATTCTCAGATTATTAGAAAAATTCAAATAGTACATTATGAGAGATTGTATAAAGAAAGTCTGAAGTTAAATATGGTGTTGCATGCCTGCAGGATGAGTCAACTAATTGAGAATTAGAGATATGATGGTAAAAAACTGATGGAACTCTGATAGGTGATAGAAGAATGAAACTCAATTCAAACTGCAAAAGAGGTGTTTTACAGCATGAGAACTGATTAAACCAGATGGCTAATCGAATTGTTATTGTGCATTGATTTTACATTTAACTGTTGTTTTCAATTCGACAACTGTGATCTAATTGAACCCACGTACATGATTTCTTGTAACTACAGGATTCCAAGGGTAGAACTGTGTTTTCTAAAAAAAGGAAAAAATATATTGGATGGAAAAAAAAAAAAGAAGGAAAAAATAAACAAAGAACAGTAATAAAAGGGCAGGTAATCACAAGTAACAACTCTCTCTATTCCCTCTTATTTGTATTATTTTGCTTTCCCTCTCCATCTCCTTCTGCCATTAATTCTCAATCTTTAACCTCTCTTCCTATCATCCCATGTCCCATCCACTATCGCATGGTTTCTATTTGCTAAGTTTTCATTCTCATACACACTAAGAAGTAAGAACAACTCAGTCATTCAACTTTCAAATTCAGTCACTCTTTCCTAATTCCTTTGATCCTCTCTCACGTTTACCTTTCCAAAACCAAATCTCCATTTTGCTACCTAATCTCAACCCATACCACTGGATCACTCTCTATCTCTCTAATTAATTCATGTTGTCCAGCTCTAATTTAGTTTCTGATTCATTCTTTGGATATCTTTTTGTACTTAGATTAGCCCTTGGTTGTAGGAATTAGGATATCCTCTCTCGACCACTCTAATGTTTCTTTTCTCTTTTTAATTGGAACCTACCATCTCTCACCTCCATATAGACCAGCACCATCATTGTATCCTCCACTTCTAGAGAATCTGCAGTGGAGGCAAGACATCAGCAGAGATTATTCGCCATTGCACCTATTGATGCAGAATTGAAGGCATACATAAGAAAGAAAAGCCCAATGGGTCAGGCCTATCAAAGGCCTAAAGCTATCATCCAAATCAACCCATGGCTTTCATGGGCTAGGACTATTTTAGTGGGTTAAAGTTAGCCCACATATTTTGATCTCCATGGCCTAAACCTAAGCCCAAGTCTAGTTCTTGAAAAGTTAATAAAAGGGGTTGTGCTTTGAAAATAAAAAGAACTCATTGTCAAAGGAGTTCTTTTGTCAAGAGTTAGGTAGTAGTTGAGTTATTAATAGGTAGATGTTAGTTAGTGGTTGAACGTTACAATTAATGTTTATGTCTCTTTAGAATGCTATATAAAGAGACTTATGTAAAAGGGTGAGACACACAACACAACTCATCAATTGAAATCAAATTGCTTTGTTAGCATTCCTTCTCTATGGAGAATCCTTGTGTTTGACCAAGGTAGGTTGGTATTCAATCCAATCGATCCACCTTGTGGTGTGAAGCCCGGGTGTTACATTGTTATTCTCAATTCCCTCACAGTGTCCTTTCAATTTTTTTCATCATAGTTCTACCCTTGTTTTGAAGATTTATTCAGCCCGTATTGTTATGCTAATATCCTTATAATACCACTCTAGTTTCAGCCCTCTTTCACATTTGAATTATGTTTCATCTTAAGTTTATCAAATCTGAAATTGATTGCTTGTGAAAGGTCCTAATTGATTACTGTTTTGATCAATCAAATACAATACCACATTACCTATACTCTGTCAACTTACATTTTGTATCCACGGAACATCATCACTGTTGCTAAGCCCATCAACTGAGAGCATTAGTAGTTAAAGTTTTATTCTCTTTAGGTGTAGATGAATTGTTGATCATTATTATTTGATTTCTAGGAAAGATATTTTATTGTTTGATGCAACTCCATAGTCATGTGGATGTCATAATTGGATTGTTTATTTTAGAGGATGTCTTTCTGCGGTTCATGTATACGTTACATACAATAGTTGTCAATAAAACTTTAGTTGCATCAATGATAGCCTTTAACTGAGTGAACTAAGAGATCTAAGTGCATGTGAAAGAATGATAGTGATAAGCAAGATAGGTTGTAACTATTATCATTGTGGTTGCAAGACGCTTGTAAATATAATGAACCGAAATATGTCAGATAATTAAATTATGATGTCAATGGGGATTCAAAACCTTAAGTCTATTTTTCTTATTAATCCCATCTTTGTTAAGTAGTTAGTAGTCAATTATAATTTTAATTTAGCAATATCATTTTCAAAACTATTTTCTAATCTTAGTAGATTTAGGCTTCCAGTTCCCAGTGCACTTGATCCCTTACTGAACATTGTTCTACTAGTTTAATTAGGGTTTATTTTTCATTCGTTTACAAAAGTGATCAATGTAAAAAGCTAAGAGATACAAAGATAGAACAGAGGCTTAGAATCCACCAAGCCCACTTCTGAACCTACAGTACTAACCGCTAAATACACAACAATCAAATATTAGGAAAAACTGAAAGATTCATTTCCTGGATCCATCTCTAGACCTCAGGTCAATACATCTCTAAACTGCATTCCTAGACTTATTCTTTAATGCTCCTAAACAGATTTAGAATTCAAGCTTGGAAAACTTTGAACTAGACTAGTATTTGATACACTTGCTCACACTAGAACTCCAGAAACATATCATATACTAAGAATGTAACCTGGACTCAAAATCTAATAATTCTAGGACCTGTCATGGCTAATGTCTAACAATTAAATACGAAAAAAACCAACACTACTTGACTATCACAGTCCTAAGTTCTACCCATTAGAAGAGGCAAATAATAGTAAAGACCCAATACAAGGCTTTTCTTTCCACTAAAATAAGCTCAGTATTCTCGTTATCTGCATCATTTCTCTTTACAATATTGTAGCGCAATGTTAAGATTGGTCTGGATTAGAAATATAGCATGCAGGCTCCAAGTAGGTTAGATAATCGTTCATTTCTTGCCTTCCAATCAGATCTTTCATTCCATAAGAACACAAGTCATATAAATTGAACATCCTAAGATCAGGTTCAAAATCAGAACATTCCTATCCTAGACAAGGCACCCAAATATGGGCGCTCATACCAATAGATGAAACTATAAAACAAAGAAATAAAAAATACAACCGAGCAATTGTTTACATCCAGGAGAGAGCTCCACAATGGAATAGAGTAGCCCATGCTACATGATTACACGTGATAAAATTTGCATTAGTAAATGTATCACTGTCTACATAACACAAGAAATTCCAATAAATTCACAAAATGGAGAATATCCATGCCCAACAGAAGAAGAAAAAAGATGGGCCACCAGTGTTAATTAGGACAGAAGCAGGTTGGAGATGCACGTGTGTATTAACAACAGAAGGCTACTTATGTGTATATGCTATTACAGCATTGCAAACAAAATGATGTAGATCAGAAGTCCATACTTACCCATAGAAACAAGCCCCAAAAGCCAGCCCAGCAACGTTGTGTGATAAAACTGCTGTGAGAAGCAGCCTGGTTTGATAATGTGGCAAGTTTTTGTTGGTTTAATGGAGCATCACATAAGCCAGCCCTACTCGAAAGCATGAATGAGAAAAATGAACAAAATGCTGTTCACATCACTATTCACGTGAACAGTATTATGGCCAACATATGTGCTGTTTGGGGATGCTTTCTAGAAGATTTTGCAGCGGACACCAAAGTGGGCAAGATTCTATTCTAATGCTGCCATAATTGATCTTTCGCTGGTTTCCCGGTTTGAGGTTGACTATTGCGTTATAATTCTTTTTCTTTTTTTAACAAATGTCAGGAAAACAGAGGATAGCCATTAATGCAATATGCTGATCTAACATTTAATGCAAGCAACTTGGTACATAAATAGAATCTTCTATTTGATAAATATAGCTGTAGAATGTATAGATTTAAAATCATACTGTTATCCCAAGTTCCCCACAAACAATTTCCAGGATGAGAATGAATATGAGGAAACACATTTTTGTCCACATGAAGAAAAGGGCGTACACACTGTAGGGTCTAGGGAGGGTCATACTGTCTGTAGCCTTGCCCTTGTTTCACAACCCAAATCCATGACTAGTAAGTTACATTGGAGCAACATTACCATCATGCTGACACCCACCCTCTCTTTTTGTCCACATGCTTCACAAAAATTATGAGACAGCTTTTTTTTCTTCTTTTAAGATCCAGTCTAAGAAAGGTTTAATTGATAAACCACCTATTTGGTACCTCATACGAGGCTTACTTGTTAATTCCAAATTTCCAATAATTTGATACAAAGTATATCATTTGCAATTGTCAGTTGTAAAATTTCAAGACCAAATTCAATTATATAACCCCATTTATCATTACTTCCCTTATATATACAAAACATTAATTTGTTTTCAGCTATTTCAATTGTTTTTTACTTTACTTTCCCACATGTCCAACTCCATTAGCATTAACCCTTGAAATGTGAGCATCAGACATTGGACACTACTCCACCAGATTTGGGGTCCTTCTAATCCATAACATGGTAAATCTATCAAATGAGCATATAGGGAGGCTTTAACATGGACAGATCACACTTATACTAAACAGCATAATGGGCCTTTAAAAATGGCTGCTTGCTATAGTATATAGCTGCAGTTCATTTTAGTTCCTTAAGATTTAAAACAAGAAATTGCATTCAGAATATAAAAAGTAAAAACACAACAAAAACTCAGCCTTACCAAATTGCAATAAAGTATGTAAATAAAATTAATAAATAAGTAAATGAGAAAGGTTTCTGTAACTAAGAGATTAACTGATAGATACATGAGTTTATGTAACTAACAATCTTCTCATTCTTATCATTTTTCCTTTAATTTTTTCAAACTATAAACTTTTAACAAAGAAAGATTCAACTGCCTATTCAATGGTTTTCAGGTAGACTTGTTTAGCGATACTCTTAAGTCTAAAAAACATATTAACTGTAACACTATTTCCTTTTTAACAATTTAATAGTTCCTAAATTGCAATCAGTTGATCATTTCAGTGTATGGTGGCAAATTGGAACTCAATATTTCTTATATATTGACTTTTTTTTCTTTTTGAAGTGGTAGACTTAAACATGGTTCAAGAACTTGAATTCGATGGAAATCTTGCCCCTCCAAATTGGTCCAATGTCTCGGCAAGATGTGAGACCCTTTTTTTTTTTTTTTTTTTTTTTTCAAACTCAAACCTCAATCTCTAGGGGGATTAGTTGTCATCTGGGCCTTGAACTTGCTGTCCAGCTTAGTTTAAACCTTTTGAACACACTGGCGACCTTAGGTTTCATTTCGGACCCCAAGCTGGAAATAGCTTTGGTTAAAACACTGAAATGGTCTATTGTTCATATAATATACTCATACAGAGCCCTTGACACATATGTTCATGTTCAAACAGCAGCTCTGACCAAGAGTCTGACAAAATATCAGATGGAAATGGGAGATTTAAGCAGGCAGCAAGCTTTGAAGAACCTGGGTGGCGCTTCTTTCTCTCGTTGATATATCTCATTTGATCAAGTTTAGGACTTTCAAAATAAGAGGTTGGTTTGAGTTTGGTTGACATCTTGAGTCGAAAGAGTTAATTCTTTTCTTTTTTTGGACTTAGCTGACATCTGGCCTTGCTAAACCAAAAAAGCGACTAATCTCACAAGATCCCGTACTATGGAGCTAACATTTAATATATTTATGAAAATGGTCTTCTTTTCTTTTCTATAATGTACCTACAACCTACACACTCAAAATTAATATTGATAAGGCACAAGTACCCACCATAAACCCTCCACTTTGTCCATAAAAAATAAAATAAAAAAAATCAGATGATGGGAAAGCATAAATTGCCCACAAACTCCATAAGAACAAAAACCCTGGGAATAAAACAAAAAAGGAAGATTTCATCAGATAATAATAGATCCCTAGCAGAGCTGAGAGAAAGGAAATACAAGAGAGAGGCAACTAACCCACATTAAGGTCATCTAAAGGACGTGGAATAATACACATCAGTCAAATAAAAGCAGTTAATAGAATTTGGATAAGTTCAAGCATCATAAACCAACTTCTAGATCCATGAAATGGAATCCACTCAAATGCAAAACACATAATTCATGGGATTGTAGAAAACAAAGAAGGAAGATTCTGTATTTAGAGTTTCTTAAGCTCAAGTCCAACACTATCTGAAACAAAATGAAATCCACATACATGTAATTTTCACCATCATTCAACGCTGCAAAGGCAGATAAATTCAACAGAATGCAATGAAAAATTACCGATAAATTCTCTAAATACAACTAAATATGGCGCCTATCAAATTCAAATGGGACTTAAATCAGAGTGCCACTGATTCCTTAGAATCCTAACTGATCAAGTATGATTTCCACATAAAAGATTGACTGTCAAAAGTGCGTGAATATAGGGTCAGCTTCAAAGACAGAAATCAGCAGGCAGCAGGCAGCATGCACCGAGACAATCCAAAGACTACAAATTTTCAGCTAATAATTTAGAAATGAAAATTGGAAATTCGGTTGATAAATGAAACAATATGCTAAAATATATTTTTCTTAGAAACTAAAAAGTTGAGTAAAAACACCCCATACAAAAAGGGGCCAGGTGATATGGAAAGAACTCTGTTGGATTTGTTTATCCTATTAGAACACAGACAGAAATCATAAAATAACAATTATTAGTGAAATGCCTTTCTGGATATTCCTCAACTTCCCAGCTATAACAGACCGTGAGAAGCAGATAAATGCAGAAGATTTCAAATTCGTTTTAACCGTGTTAATGGTACCACCTTATGGTTGATAAAGAAACGCGGTGGGTTTAACAATGACTCACGAAATGTCATGGTTCAAATTCCCAATTTATCAATTCCGAAACAAGCTGACAATCCAGAATGGAAAATGAGTCTTCACCGGACGCTTACTGATTAAGTGAGCTTTATTAGAATCTAAATAGCTGCAAGTTCAAGTTTCAGATTCAATTATCTGAAAAACAAAATCAAACCCAACCCCCATCTAAAGAAATGCAATTTTGGCATCAGCATGCAGAAGTATCATCAGAACCCTGTAATCGCCGATTACAGCAAGGATCGATATAGAAAAAAAACCACAAATAACATTGAAAGACCTGGACTGTAAACCTAGCAAAATAGAATCACAGAAAACGCAAAAAATTGTAGACATTCCGAAAAAAAAAGAGACAACATATGTGTGAGTGAGAGAGAAAGAGAGGCATACCTGTAAGATACATCTGCTTGGGACATCCTCAATGAAAAAAGATCAGATTTTATTTTCACAGAAACTCGATTCCATTGGACGACTCAGAATTCATCTGAGGTTTAACAAATTGAGCTATGGATCAATTATAATCGATCGATGAGAAGGTAAGAGAGTGATGGAAACCAGTTTTCTGACGTTCCGAATTAAAAGTAGTTGACTTAGACAAACGACTGATTTTTTTTTTTTTTCCTAAAAAATACTTTCGAAAATGGTATTAGTTGGGATCTGACGGATACGGAATTGCGCTTCCCTCATGTTCATCCACCACGTGTTTAAGAGAGGGAAAGCGTTGCTTTATCAATGTTCAGATGTGAACTCTTATTTTAAATGTATCGTGGAAGGGTGTGAGATGAGCAGAACGTCGGATAGAAAATCAGGTCTGGTTTTACTGGGGGAGGGGTGGAGGGGGAGAATAAATATTTTATATATGGGCCTTCAGTTCTAGTCTATTATACTCTTGACCACATACTATGAGACTTTGATATTTGATATTTGCCAATTATGCCAATCCCTTGGATCTACTTGTAGGATTTTGCTTTCTGTTTTCTTGCATTTGCAACCCCTTGTTGGATGGCATATTGCATTTTTACCATTAAGACGTTATAATGAGTAAATTATATACTCAGTCCTCAGAGTTGGAATTTATTATATTATTTTTACATTTGTAAAATTTATTTTAGGGTAATTTTCATCTGAATCCCCCGAGGTTTGATCCAGGTCACTTTTAGTCCAATTTAAGTTTTCTTTTGCATATGGCTCCATTATAGTTTTAAGAAATGATTAAATAAGGACACACTTAACAAAAATAGTTAGTTTAATAAATTTTGTGACGAAAGTATCCTTTTTTCCTTTGGACTTCTTTTTATTATTTTAATTTTAATTTAGTAAAATAGATATTACCAAAATACCATTCGGTTCACCCTTTTCGCCTCTTAGCTTCTCATCTTCTCCTCCTCCACCACCAATTCCACCACCACTAGCATCACTTGCAACTGCAATTGATGAACCGATAACACCAAAATCGCCTTCATGGATGCATATCAAGTTTCTCATGTGTTGTTAGACTAATAAGACATTTAAAAATGATTACATTAGCTACAAGAGAATATAATTATCATATAATCAATATTAAGCCTTTATGAAAATCCTTGTACCATAATTTGTGCTTGACGATTCCATTTTTTTTCATTTCTTTTTCGCACAAAAATACATTTGTACTCCATTGGCTATATACCTTCATGTGTTTGAACTATATATCCAAAAACTTTAATTTCAAGTGAATTTATTTATATTTGAATTGTATATTTCAATTTTAACCAATCATTTTTTCATTTACATTCATCAAAATATTTAGGATCAAGATCCTCATTTTGTTTTATTATATGCAAAAATATTGTCGACAACTTTTTTTTTGTTCATCTTTTTCCTACAATGACATAACTAATAGAGATCATTTCACTTTTATTAGTTTTAGGTACCTAAATCTTTTTCCTAGCTTTATATAAAGATGTACATTTAATATTTTCATAAACAATTGTCCTCATATTTAATTAAATTGATGATTATCCTTTCCACTTTTTAACATTTTATACTGGAACAAATTGGTTTTTCACGTTTTAAATGTGATTTAGTTTCAGTTGCACTAATAGATTGTCTTAACAAATCAATATAAATTGGAGCATTCACAACTAAATATTATATGTAGTAACTTCTATAAAGTTAGTAAAAACATCTAACAGTTGATTCGTAATATTTTATAATGAATTATCTTTTGACTTCATATTTACATTGTTCAATACAATGATTTAAATGAGATAATGATAATGTATTCCAATCAATCTTCCTTTCTAGTTGTTTATTCTCTCCCGCTAATATTCGAAAAATTAAATTATCAAAATGATAATCAATAAGTATTCCTTTAAATAAATTTAAAGTCAATAGCAAAACGTTAAATTATAGAAGGAGATTTATAACCAACTTATATGCTCAACTTTCTTTAGGGACCCATCTTTGTACATTGTTATGGAGTAGTTAGAACATAAACAGTATATCCAAAGATTCTAAGATGAAAAATACTTAGCTCATGACCATAAGCCAATTCTAATGAAAAAAATGTATGATAATTTATTGTGTTATGCATATAAATGATGCTGAATGTAACATCTCCAGATCGACAAAATGAGTTCTATTCTCATAACCAATGTTCTAATTATAAATTAAAAATATTTAATAAATTATTTGGTTAAACTGTTTTGGTATAAACATGAATAATAGTCTATTCAACCATGATTGTAATTAACATATAGTAATCATTAAAAGCCTAAAGTGTAGACTCACTAACATTATCAAGATGAATTATCTTTATTATATAACTTAAAAATTGTGCTTTTAATCTATTATTTGAGCAAATAATTTTGCAAATGCTAAATTGTGAGTTGATAATTAACATACATATAACCATCTCGTAGATACATATAATAGTGATTACCAAAAAAAAAAAAAATTTTTTTTTTTGGTGGGGTGGGTGGTTGGTTTTTTTTTTTTTTTTTTTTAGTATTTTTTTTTTTGTTTGTGGTGTTGTTGTTTTTTTTTTTTTTTTTTTTTTTTTTTTTTTTTTTTTTTTTTTTTTTTTTTTTTATAAATATAAATTACATATAATATAGTAATGATAAATATGATGGGTGAATAGCCCCCCCCCCCTAACCTCGGTTAATATATTTCACCTTTTCCCCAATTCCTTGGTTATGTATAATTCCCGCCCGACCCTCTGTTCAAAAAATCAAACACCATAATGAATTCAATTTTTTTTTTATTAAAAACCCCCCCCCCCTTTTTTTTTTAATTATTATCAACAAAAAAAAAACCCCAAAATGTTGTTTGTTTTTTTTTTTTTTCATTTTCCCCTTTTTGAACTTGCAGCTTTTTTTTACGCCGTTTTTGTTTGGATGGTCTTTGCCTTATATTGATTAAATATTTATTATTATTATTATTATTATTATTATTATTATTATTATTATTATTATTATTATTATTATTATTATTATTATTATTATTATTATTATTATTATTATTGTATTCCTAAAACTTTTAACATGAAGGTGAATTTCAGCATCAATGATTTATGACAAGTAATTTTTTCCCATTATGTCGAAGGCCATAAATTTGAATCTCGTAAGATTTGACATGATGCAAACTAATTTACAAAAAAAAAAAATAAAAATAAATTTAATGTAATACTAAGTCATATGTGCATGCATATCAATAATATATTACTATAACATGCTCTTATATTGAAGTAATGAAGTACATAACTTCTTTATGACTATTAAAACATTAGAAATATGAAACTAATGATGAACAATGCTCTAATAATATTTAAGACAAAATATTTTACCATTTAACAATATTTGTGGTATAAGACTTAGCAACCACTAGATTTAATAAATAAAATTGTCTTGTTAAGACTGATTAATAGTAAACCATAATTGACAAGACAACCTAACGTGTTGTATGGCCACCTAGGGGTATTAAAAATAATAGAGAATTAGAATTTTATATGATTTTGTTTATAAGCAGTATAGACCAATAAAATATTAAATTATTATGCTAGTATAAACCTAATAAGAGAAAATCCACACATAATAAAACAAAGCATGAAATATAAATTATATACCAAAATCCATACATATACAATTGGTAATTAACATGATACTTGACACAATTACTAAAATTAATAAGTATCTAGAAATAAAAAATAAAAATATATAAGAAAAATAATAATAAACCATTATTTGTTACACAAAGAAACAAGAACTGAAACCTTGAGTCATAGACCATAATTTAATCTATTAAAGAATTGGTTTTCAACGAGATAGTTATTAATACATATTCTTTAGAAATATATGCTATTTTTCCTTCATTAAAATTTTTCATACAAAGTTTTTTCTTAGTAGGGTTTTAACGAGGTATATTATTTATTGGCGGACATCTAAGGGGGGAGTGTTATAAATGATATTGATTATGAATGTCTACACCTCCAAAGAGATAATACTAAAAGGTATAACTTCTAGTTGAAGATCTTAATCACTTTAGCATGCAATCTTGATGATGCACATTTCTATATTAATTGAAGATCACAGCCACCTCAACATACAATCTTGTTAATCAATATTTCTATTATATGCATATTTTATCATGGGCGACAATCTATCTTTCGATGTCAAGGACATCTTATTGTGTGCAAAAATTATATATTGTATACCTTCTAGACTCGATATTTCCATGTCCAGAGAATGTTTTGTAATATCTTTACTACCAATACAATTAAAAGACACACACAACATAATACAATTGAGAGATCACTTTCATCTTGTCTTAATTTTCTTTTTTATATTTACTATATTTATTCTAATTATCCTTTAGTTTTAGAACAAAAAAAATCCTACTGTTTCACTTTTTTTTCACTCCTAACCCTAATGATTTGTTTTTAATTTTCATTATCATTTTCATCAATTTTTCATTTTGGCATACCAAACCTATTTTTCATCCTATAATTTATTTTTGACAAAAGTTAACAAACCATTTTTCATTTTCAACCAAAATTGAATTATTGTACTCATTTATCTTAAATAGGAAAAATAAAGAATTGGAATAGATACCAAAAAGGCCCAAAGATAATATGAAACTACCTCTGAAACTAAAACCTAGGTAACATCAACCGTGAGTATCTCTCTCAATGTATGAAGTGGACATGGGCTAGCATAGCATACAATATTCACTTTCCTAAGTTGTTTTAATTGATTACCTTGTATACAATCCTATCGTGGATTTTTCCTTGTATATATTGTCTAAGGGCCTGTTTGGTTACATGAGTCTAAAGATTTCAAATATCTAGAGATTTTAAATCTATAGATTTCAAATCTATGGAGTCATAATTTACAAAATTAAATGTTTGGTTGTGGAATGAAATATGTGGATTCATCCTAAAAAACTATTTGTCGACGTGATTTTTGTGAATGTGCAAATGTATAGCTTTTTTGAAATCTCTGGATTTCACCCTTTACCCATAAATCTACAGATTCACGTTTTTATTGTAAAAATGTGAATATCTAGATTTCATGAATCTAGAGATTTTTACAACCAAACGGGTATAATTCTCAAATTTATGAATCTGGAGATTTGAAATCTCTTGATTCATGTAACCAAACAGGCCCTAAGGCTTTCACACAAGTAGAGTCCAAAGAGGGGGAGGGGGTGGGTAGTTCTCCTATGCAGCCTTGCCCACAATAATTTTTGGCTAAAAGGCTATTCCGATGCCTTGATCTGAGGCTATAGTCCATATATTCAAATTTAATTTCAAAATCAAAAGCAATAAAAGAGCGAATCTGGTGCCAAAAGTTCCACACAAGCAAACTCAAGGGGGAGTGGGGGGGGGGGGGTGTTAGTTTTCCTACACAGACTTGTACCTGCAAATTTTTTTTACTGAAAAGTTGTTTCAATATCTTGACTTCATGCTATAATTCATGTTATTCAAATATAATCTCTAACATTAGAAGCAATACAATCAAATATTCTTGTTGGTATTAGAGCAGGAAGGTCTAGTATCCTTGGCCTGGGAAGTTAAAAACTTTTGTTCCCCCTTACGGTTGTGAGGCTCCACTTGCAAGTAAAATGGAATATTCTTTTTTTTTTTTTTTGGTAAAAATGGAATATTCTTGACCTACACGTATTTGGGAATGTTGATATATGCATTGATCTGCTTGTTTTCTTGACAAATTGGACTCTGTGGTGAAAAGTAGTGAATTTACCAACCGATGATCACCTTACCTGGCAAGATAGATTGGACCCATATTTTATACTCCCTGCATTCAAATTAAACACACACAATCTAGAAAGCAATCTAAACACCTATGCATGTCCTTGCACAAGCTTTTAAAACATTGCATTTTCTAATTTGGAGTTGTAACACTGTAAAATCTAAGACAACTAATCTCTGAACGTGTGAACAAAATCATACTCTCTCTCTCTCTCTCTCTCTCTCTCTTGTTGGCAGAAAATCTTAGACATTAAATTATGAAACAAGCAAACAAAACCATGTGCTTTCTCTTTCAATAAGAGCAGTGTTCAGTCTCTTTCTCTCACTATCACTGTAAGTTTTGCTGTCTGTGGTGTATCATCTTCACCACCATTGTTTGTTTTAGGATATCTCCTCACCACATCCTTGTAGCTCTCAACATCAAACATGGAAGATCAAAGAGAATTAGTTGGCCAACCAAGTATTACTAAACCCATTCATACTGGTATTAGGGTTTTGGCTGTGGATGACGACGCAGCATGTCTTCACATTGTTGAAGTAATACTACAAGCATTACGCTATGATGGTATTCCTTCATGTTTTCCTGCTTCATTGTACTAATATATGCATACTTGTTCGGATTTCTTTTTATGAATTGGTTTTCTGTCGTTTCAAAGGGTAAGGTCGCATACATCTCCTCCATAGTATTTGTCTCAAGCTATCTAAAAGAAGCTACAAAAGTACTTCTGTTTGTTTAGAAATGATTCAGATAGTACTTTCTCAGTTTAAATAGTTGATGGTTCTATAAGTCTTTGTGAACATTCTCCTTGAAGAATTTACATTGTGTTCCTATCTTCAGTTGTTTCTGTTACATGCGCATCCGATGCTTTGGCCCTTCTCCGGGAAAGGCAAGGAGGATTTGATATCGTTCTGACTGATCTTCACATGCCCGAGATGGATGGAATCGTACTCCTTAAGCATGTTTTGGTTGAATTTAAGATACCTGTCGTTAGTAAGTTCCAGCTTTTCCCTTATAGCCATCCTCTTCTATGTAGCCTTATTTATTTTATCTAAGGGACTAAGATCTAACTTTCTGATCATCAGTGATGTCTGTAGATGATAAAGATGTTATGGCTATAAGATGTTTGGAAGGTGGAGCTTCATTTTATTTTAAGAAACCTTTGACTAAAAGTGATCTCAGTAACCTTTGGCAGTATGTATATCTAAAAAGATATAATGGAGGAATGTTAATGGAGAAAATAACGAGTGATTCAGAATTACCAAGACCAAAGGTGGTCTCCAGTGGAGATAATACTGAGTTTGTAGCCTCCGTTAATGGAGGCAGTTCAAGTGAAGAGTCGAGGGAAAAAGCTTCTGAAAAGAAGAATCAAAATGAGGGGGAAAACAGTGAAGATAGTGGTACACGAAGCATGTCAAGGATCGTTTGGAATTCTGTGCTCCACAAGAAATTCTTGGATGCCATCAACCAAATAGGCCTCAATAGTAAGAATTTTCTTTCTCACTTAATTTATGATACATTGTGTTCGATTTGTCTTCTCACTTATTTATGATACATTGTGTTCGATTTGGCTTCATTGAGCTTAATTTTCTTGTGGTAATGTATTTTTGTTTTTCTTTCTTAGGGGCTGTTCCAACCAAAATACTTGAGAAAATGAATATTCCTGGATTAACTAGAGAACATGTTTCTAGCCATCTACAGGTACATTATCCTTTGTTTTTATTTCAGTTACGGAATTCCATATTTGACATAAAAAGTAGGGCTACAAAAGGGTTGGGTTGTGCTAGATAGGCTTTTTAAACCCTTACGTGTGACCTTAAATACCCTAACTTAGCCCTTGCCCTAACCTTATTGCCCAACTCGGCTGGGTCGAGCCTGGGCAAATGAGACACTTAACCATAACACGGCCCTGACCTTAACCCTAAGTTAACTACTCCTAAGCTAATCATGAAATAATAAATCAATGCAAAGTTCTGTATTGTTGTCTTATCTTTGCCCTAAATAATCTACTATGTGGTAGGGTTGGGTTAGACCCAACAGGCCGGCCCTAGTCAAGCACTCAACCTTGCAACTTGGCCTTGATCCCTAATCAAAGCGCCACTTTGGCCTCGGCCCTAACCTGCTCTTCATGACTAGAATTTTGAGTCCAAACCTTGTGCTCAAGGCTGCTAGGATTAGGTCGGGCCGTCAAGACAAAACTTGCCTCCCAGATAAAAAGAATTGAAGGAGAGTGCTTTTGGTAAGAACCCTAATAATAATTATATCATATTAATGTTTGGATTGAGAAATCTAGTATCATGTTAGTAAACTTGTATATATTTTTCTAAACCCTCCACCCCCCCCCCCCCCCCAAAAAAAAAAAAAACCAACCTTGTATGTATATCATTACTGCATTGCCCAGTCTCATGATTGTCAGAGTTCTTCTTCAACATATTCAAAGAGGGATTAGATTATCCTTAAACCTTGTTAAAAAATTAACAATGCTCCTTAAATATAAAGGAATAGGAAAATGTCAAAGCGTAATATCATGGTTTAGAATTTGATTAGTTTTGATTTTTCTATTGGTCATGGCGCAGAAATATCGATTATTTTTGAGAAGAATCACTGAAGCAAGTCGATCGAGAGAACCAACTGTTGCTAGATCACTGAAGCGTGCAATTTATAAATCGCGTTTTGCTTCAGGACTTCCTTCTCCATTGCTTGAACAATCATGTGCCTATAAGGTTAACCAACGAACACAGACGTGTGTTCAACCAGCAGGAGATGATGGCTTCTCTCATCTTCAAAGAAGAACCCAGATAAAGCTGAGAGATCTACCCTTACTTGACATGATATCTTCTGGTAACAAACGAAATTGTGATAGTACTCTTGCAAGCAAGACAAACACATTGGCAATGATCCAACCAAAATCTGACACAAGGACAAACAATTTTGCCTGTGGCTCACTTGATTATAGCTTCACAAATAGGTTTTCCAGTGAAAACATTCAAAATGTCTCCTTTGGCAATGGTTTGGCCGGCATTGAAGCGAACAACAGTACAAAGTTATCTGGGTTCAACCAGATGCCCATCGTTCATGGAGCTACAAATGGTATTAGTTCTGGTTACAGTAAGAGGGATGAGATCAGAAATGGAAAAAGGCCTTTAGTGGACACTGTGAAATCTCCTCCTCCATTTCCCAGATTTGCTTCATCTCATTCTGGTTATGCTTCTGAGGGGTTAGCTTTCTCTTCTGGTTTATTGCCTCAAGGGTTGGCTTCTCCTGCTGAATCAATTTCTGTAAGTGAAGTTGCAAGTGCTAATTCATTTTCATCAATCTTGGCTAATGTAAACCAAAAACTACCAATGTTCTCACTACCACCACCACAACAAAATGAAGTTGAGGTTCAAGCAGTCAACAGCTTTCAGAACTGTTCTTCATTTGATGAGGGTTATCTTTGTGATTCCCTGTTCATGCCAGGAGATCAATCATCTGGTCAGGTAACTCTTTAATACTGACCTCATTCCTAGAATGATCTTGAGATATGAATATGAATTGAGCAGTTACTGTCTTTGCTTACAGCAAAATATTTGTGAAGAAATGGATTCTGACGTCAACATCAATAGCTATAACGTGGAGAATGACAATCCCCCAAGACAGATTTCATCTTCACCACCATTACAACAACAAAATCAAATTGAGGTTGGAGAAATTTATAGCTTACTTGAGCTAACAAAGAATAATTCTTTTGATGATCAGGATTTTCTCAGTGATATACTGTCCATGCCAGTAGGTCTCTAATGCCCACCTCTCTCTCTCTCTCCTCTCCCTCTCTCTCCCTCCCTCTCTCTTATTTATTTATTTATTTTTAAAGAATAATCTTGGGTATTATTAATACACTTAAGGTGGTACCAATGTAAAATATTTCTCTTTCCTTGCAGCAAGATATTTGTGGAGAAGTAATGGATCATGACTTTAATATCAACAGCTATCATGTGGACAACAACAATCAAAGAGGGTATCCTTAGGTGTTTGGGTCCTTTCAATCTTTTTGGAGAACCTTCGGTTTAAAAACTGGTGCTTGTCGTTGGCTAGACTGGCTATTATGACAATGTACAGGATGATTGGCATAATGTAATGCCCCAAAACTTGTGTAACTATCCAAAGTTTTGGTAATGCATTTCTCTTTCTTGTTCACAAGATAAATTTTAAAAATCTTAATTGTGTCTGTTAAACTAGTTCTTTTACTATTATATCTGATTACATGCTACTAAGGAACCTTGCTATAGAACATGATAAACATTGTATTTAAGGTATGGGTGGAGGATTCAAGAGGCTTATTCCTTAGTAGTTGATAAAGATATTTTGGCCCCAGCAAAGAGAGAAGCTTGAGGAATTACATAGGGATGGTGAAAGTATTATATACATTGTTGGATTGGTCCCTAAGGTATTGCTAATCAATTTCATGTTATACCATGATGCTAGAATTCTAGTTAGTGAATGCATCCAAGGAAAAGAGTCATACGAAATATATAAACAGGTTGTTGAAAGAGGTGAGATAATAAACGTTCTCAAAGGGGTAGTAGATAGAAAATTTAGAGATTTATTAGGTTCAATTCTTAGTTCATGACCCTTGGATAATTAACTGCCACGTGTCATGATCCTAGATAGGAATTACAGGGAATTGTAGGAGGTGAGAATTGTAGAGGATGTGAACCCGTAGTAGATAGAGGACGTGAATAGTAGATATAACTTTTTCTAGACCTTATATGTGTAGCACACTGCTTTGACCTCATGGTATACTTTGTTTGGTTTTTCAATTGTTATTCTAATTAACTTTTACTTTCTTATATATAAATTTTTTGGTATTAAAACTTTCTTATATTTCGGATATCTAAATTAACCCTAAATCTTCCACAAACTAAACAGCTATTTTAGTATTAGTAAATGACAACTCTTCTCCTCTACGTTTAACCAATTGCATGAACTTATCTCATGAGAACTCTTATCCTCTAGATTTGACCATATGCTAAACATATAGGACACCATTTACAACAATGAAAAAGGAATGGAAATGCTTTCATCCCAGGAGTATTAGCAAAGGGTTTGTGACACTTTTTTCAGCCGCTAAACACCTACTCTATTATGGTATGTTGTCTTGTTTATGATGATGGAGATAATGATGGTGATAGATTTGCTAATCTATGAGAAACCTTCTTTATAATGTAAAAATATGATGAAATTAATTTATGAGTTCAGTTCTTATTTCACCTTGTCAGTCTTCAGAGATAGCCCTCATTTTGCATGTGTGGTAGAGGATCTGTCAACATAGCGGTATCCTTTACCCTCCATTTGAAATTTATATTCATTACTTTCCTAGAATGAGATTGAAAAAATCCATGGTGATTTCATTCCTACAATAAAAAATTGATAAAATCCTTAAAAATTCTGCTCCTAAAGTGCATTTGATGGAAACTTAGTCATCTTTTTCTAAAATTAGACTTTAGTAAACTGATGGTGATCCTTTCCTGAAATGAGAGTTTGATAAATTTGACAGTGATTCCTTTCCTCAAATAAGAATAATTCATATTGGTTCCGTATGCCACTCGACCTACATGCTAAAAGTTCTAATCACATTTAACCACACATGCCTATCCCTCAGAGTCTGGTTTGTCCATCCTCGAGGGTAGAGGATAACCCTACCCTAACCCCTTGCCATCATATTCTTAGGAGTGCCTATCTTATCAGTGTCCATAAATAGGTTTCCTTTCTAAATGTGTGGTAGAAGTGACATAAGGGAAATAAGCTCCCATTTTGAACGTGTGGTGGAGATGGTGTTAGGTTTGGGTTAATCGAGGATAAGGATCTCGATTCATCCAACGTGTATATATATATATATATATATATATGTATGTATGTATGTTAGGCTTCATTTTGCATATAATAAGCTGTTGTCTCACAGCTATCATTCTATAGAACTTCCACTCTGACAGTAGATAGTGGCAAGTAGTCATTTTCTATAATTGATTTCACTTTACTCTAGGTACGTAACCCTTTTTGTGAGTTGAATATATTACCTAAAACTTATCCCTAAAAGGAGTTTTCTATAGAACTCATGATAGACCTTTTCTAAAAGGTGAAATTTGATAAAATCTTGGGTGGTTTTTTTATTAAGATGAGAATAATCCTTGTTGATCATTTTTCATTGTACATTCAATAAAATCCTTGGCTATTCCCTTCTAAATTGAAAATTTTGTAAAATCCCTAGTGATTCCTTTCCTAAAATGAGAAGTTGATAAAATAGTTGTTGATTGCTTTCCTAAAATGAGAACTTGATAAATCCATAATGATCATTTTCTAAAATGAGAGTTTAAATATCTTTGGTAGATGGTATCCACTTATCTTCCCATAAAAGTGAGAGAGAATTTTTACCCCCCCCCAAAAAAAATAAAATAAAATAAAATAAAGTGAGAGTCCTATTACCTATCATCCACATGAGGCCATCCTCCAAGATATTCCTTCCACGTAAGATGATGCCCATGAAAAGGGATTGCCAAGGCTAACATTAAGGAAATTGACATGTGGAAAATGTATAAAATGAATGACAACCATACCAAAAGTTCCATTTAATCTTCTTCTTAGCTTCTTGTTCCCAATAAACTTTTGCTTAGGGCTTGCTCTTCTCATGGATTTATGATGAGAATTGAGGAGTTTAAAATGAGGACCATTTAGGTTTGTTGACCCCTGATTATAGTTGAGACACCCCGAGCTGGGATCTTCATTGACGGTAGGCATTCGGAGTTATTCATTTGGGATATGCCCATCCCCATGCAAGGAATTTAGACGAGACCAAGGACTCAACCTCATCTTGGGATAAGTATGTGGTTTGTCCTTACCTGCCTAGAGGTCTAACATTCTGTACCGGCTAGGAGATACATTGACCAAACCCCAATCTGCATTGGGCACTGTTCCAGCTGGATTTGTCAAGAGAGTAGGTAAGGACCTATCAACATCAGCCCCAACTGTCAAATTAGTGTCAGGCCTACACTCGTCAGAATGATTATATACCTAGAAGTCATGTGTCATCCCTGAGGAGATCTGGGACACACTGGACAATCCAACCACTACGAAGCACTAGGTTCCACTATAAATACTATCACAACCATCCTAGCAGTGTCGGGCCAACCCGACCCCCTGCGGTGTGATCCATAAACACAAGATCACTAGTCGTGAGTCCACAACCATAACATTAAATGCAATACAATAATCAAGAGCAAAAAGAGTAAAGGCATTAATTGATGGATACTAAAGAATCTCAAAGAATATGTGGAAGCAAAGTAAACAATATTAATTCAATAATTTAATTCTCTGTCCCAAATCAGGTGTCTCATTCCCAAAATGAAATAATAAACTTAGAAAACTAAGATCCATAAGCATAATCATGGCACATGGAGGAGTGGTCAAACGGTTGCTCATAGGACTCTACGGGCTTGAGGATGTGCCTCTAGCTGAATAGGTCTATCATAACCTACATAATCATCTGAAGAGAGGTCCCTAAGAGGGGTGAGCTCCAATTCACTGGCCTCATGAGGGAACAACATGAATATAAAAATGCAGGATGCAATGAGGCCCTGAGTACATACTAATATGCTAACTATGTTGGTCTCTACCTAGGTAAACACGCTTTAAGACTCATCAGCCTCATCCATATCCATATCATCATCATCCTCATCAGAATCGGGGGTTTGGGGTAGGTCACCACTCTCTCACTATAACCATGCTTAGGGTTTTTTAGTCCATCTCATCAAAACACAAATGCACGACTATTGGTTTGAGTTTGGCTCGTATTATGGAAATACCTAGCCACGCAAAGGTCCTCTACTTGTCATGTTATTCATGGTAATGATATATTTTTGTAAGTCTATCGCTCTTGTTGGTCAGGTATCCTTCCCATTCTAGGAATGTTGATCCTCACGGCTCCCAACCACTTTTGGATGAACATCTAGCAACCCTATGGTCCGTCCACATGTAATACATCGATGGCATTCCATGTCCTTTCAGGGCTTTCAATTGTCTTTTGGGTGCCCAAGAGCCCAATCCCATACCATATGCAACTTGGCCATGAATGATATGACAGTACTACTCTATGTCTCCTCATGGCTCTCAACTATCTTTGGGACACCAACAAGTCACCTACCACTATCATTGGTTGTTTGATTTCAATACCCTTGTTGAAAGGATAATAGCATGTCAAGGTATCCTAACCATGCAAATTATGACTACATGGGATGCATGAAGAGTTAGGAGCAACGGCCTAAGCCACCACCCTTGATATATGATAATATGGATGCAATATGTCATACCCATCCTATCATGCTTTCATTCAAATATAAGGAGATATTGATAGTAAAACAATGAAATAAAAATCCACCAACATGACCTCAATGCATGCATGTCCTAAGCAGCATTCTAGAACATACCAGCATATCATAATTATAAATCTAAAAGCAATTGAAAAGTTGGAACAATAAACCATAAGTCTAGCAAAGAGTCCCCTCACCTAAACAACATTCCAAAACTTTGAATTTAAATATGAACTTCATGAACAAGATGTCCAGTTGTCCACAATCTTCCAGAACTCCTACGAACATGTTGGTTAAGTTAGCTTTTAAGTTGGAAGCAAAATTGACCTAAAACAACACCTAGTTCCTTGACAACAAGCAAGGCTATGAAATCCCCGAGAATCTTAACCCGTTAATCCATTGGTTTTAGGACCATGAACTTGAAGCTTGAGTAGGCAACAAATTTGGTCCACCGAATTGAGCTTGGAGGTTCGGAAATGGAACCTATGGAAGTGGCTGACCACCACGAATGTGGCCACTCTAATGGAATTCAAGAGGAGAGAGAAAGTCAAGCATAAAAAGGAGATTTTAACATGTCCGAAAAACCGATGCTAGATGACTCAAATTTAAAGATAAATTATACCATTGATCAGGCCTTGAAATGACCTTTCTACCCATCCAAAGATCACTGGAATTGGCTCTCAAATGAGAGAGATAGAGGGCCAGTTGATAGGCCTTGTTGCACAGCTGGTTCAACCGCCCCTACCCAAGTGCGGGGCAGATTCATGATTTCGGGTTAAAACCATATTTTATGATTCTTACCTCTCTTAAACACATTTCTTTATGTTAGAGTGGGGTTGAGAGCTTGGGAGTGGAGAAAGCCAAGGAGTTTGTGGATTCCTTGCTCATGGTGAAGCATCAAAGTGCGAGTCATTGTGATAGCATGTGGAAATTGAGTATCCATGAACCCTCTCTTCTAACCTATCTTTTGAGGTTATTTATGAGAAATGAATGCTAGGTTGTAGTTGATGTTGGATAGTATTGAATGCTTCTTTCTTCCTCCATGTCTCCCAACCCCAATGATTGTTGGTTCATGCAAACCGTTGCACTCAACACTGATTCGACATCTTTAAGACGCCCGTGGACAAACACGAAGAGCCCAAATTGGGGGTTTTTGTTTGGGAATCAATTGGGATGTTTGAAAGGTGTTTTGGGGACTCTGATGCTATTAAATTGAAGACCTCAACCCCCCCCCCTTCGAGTTGATTTTGAAACGAGACTGAAACTAACCATTTTGGTCGCATCCCTAGAGGGCTGGTTGATAAGGCTAGTTGCACGGCTGGTTCAACCACCCCCAATGTTGGGTGTGTGTAGTGACCCCCTTTGACCCCCAATTGATCCATGACTTACCTCCATTTGATTTCTCATGATTTTAGGCTTAATTTGAGTTGATTCTATCCTCTTGGGTGGATTTTTTTTGGACGTTGGAGAGTGTTGCTAACATTAACAGGTGAGGAATACATTGCCATTATCTTGTAATTTGAATTCATTTGAATTTCTTTATTTCATCGATGTTATTGCACGATGGAAGGTAAAGTAATATATTGTTAGTTACTTTTCAAATCTCATAAATGATGATGTGATTATGATTTTTGTGTGGATGTGATGGTGGGAAATTGTCCTCTTTTATGTATACATCAACTAGGGTTGTAGGCTTGCCTATTACCTTGGTGACTCTATATTCACTTAGACCTAGTTACATGGTTAACAGGTGTTTAGAGGTGGTGGCTAGTGAATCCTTGAGTGCTACTACCCTTTCGGCAGGGGTATTGAAGTTGAGTAATCAGTGATGTCAATGGCTGGGTCATGTGAGCATCAAGTAGGCCCACTACTATCATGAGGTGATAGGGTTGTATATGCATAGTGTTGGGCTCGTATTACTTTCAGCACGATGTGCGATTTTCATGGGGAAGACATGAAAGCGTCCACCTATGCATATGTGGATGATCATAGAGTTAAGGAATGGAATCCAAGAGATGCCTCCCGTTGAGGATACCATTCCTAGGTGGAGAAGGATATCGGACCAAGAGATGCCTCCTTTTGAGGAAAGATATCTGAACCATGTGTAGTATGAGACCTTATGACTATGCATTGGGCTTGGAGTAATCCCTGACACGCACCAGTTCGCAAACCAAATGGTGATGTGAGAGAGTGGTGACCTATTCCCCAGCCACAGATTGATGTGACTTGACCCAACAACTGTGGAGAATCCAAGAGACGCCTCTTGTTGAGGGAGAGTGACGAGATCGCATAGAGGATGCTAGTGTATAGCTTAATGCATGTCTACCATAGAGACCTCATGGTTACAGTTAGGAACATACTTGCATGTTCATTCATTTTTTAGATTATTATCTTATACATATATGGTTTGCTATGGAAAATCGTGATGGATGAATGATATGTCGCTATGTTGACCACACTGAGTTCTATTGAACTGACTCCTTTATATATATGTTTTTAGATCTTATCATAGGTTATGAAAACTCCATTCAAATGGAGGATTTGCCGTTGACATAATACTTTGAGGGATTGGCTAGCGAGGAGATGGATTCACATGGAGATTCGTGCCCATGCTTGGATTGCTTCTAATGGGGTTGGGTATTATTGAGGGCCCGACGGTACCCTTTGAGATTGTAGTTTCCCTCGTGGCCCTTTTCTATGTCCTTCTTATTGAGCCCATAGATGGGAGTGCTACCTATCCCTTGGAATTCTCGTTGAAAACTTAGTCTTCTGTTGTGAACAATTACTCTTCTTAAACTTTGATGAATCAATCAACTTGATTAACTTTGGATATTGATTTTGGATTAAATATTGGATGAGTGTAATAACTTGATCATTATAATTTTGACTTCATTACTTAAATCTCTTCTTGCTCTTTGATTATGCTATATTGTATAGTGTTATGGATTTGGCTGTGAACCTTGGTCTTGTAGTGTATCACCCCACAAGTATTTGGGTACTACCTATCTAGTTGGGAGGGGTGTGAAAAAATTGGTCAATTGCCTGGGACTGGGCAATTGCTTGGCAATCAACCACCCTTGATCAATTGCCCCAATTGCTGAACAACAACCCAATCCAAAATTGATACTTTTGATCCACAAACCATAGGGGATTTTAGGTTATTCTTAGGCATGAATTCTAAATCCAAGGCATGTCCCAACACCCACAAATCAAACCAAAAAAGAAGCACAAGCTAGATCTATAGATCCAACCAATCTTGAAGAAGATTAACTCAGTTTGGAAAATTCAGAAATTGAGGGAGATAGATCTCTCATCCTTCTAGCTAGATTTGATTAGACATGATTGAGAACATGAGTCATTCAATCATAGCATCAATCCCTCCCAAAATTTAACTAGAATTGAATAGGATAGAAGGGAGAGAAGAACTTACCTTCAAGACTGGAGATCAGATTAAGATCCAAGCTTTCCATCTCAAACAATGATTTCCTTCACCCAAAACTTGCCTCTTATTCTTTCTAGAACACTTGGTAGCCTAATGAAGGAATAACCACAAAAATTAGGTTTTAAACCTTTAAATATGGGCTTGGGGGATCATGAAACCCTAGTTTTTTCAAAACTTCTCAACTAACCGGCTCCTCCAAGTAGTTGGTTGCCAACTGACTGCCAGGTACCAACCGCTTCCCATGTTGTCATAGAACAAAAGGGTTGGATGGTTTGGGGTGGTTCCAAACAAGAGAGGAAACCTCTGGAAATCGCCAACACTCATACATGGACTTGGGGGTCATCCAACTTCAACTTTCGGAAGCTAGTAATCCATCTTTCCATTCCATCTGGGTGTGAGTTCTTCCTTCCATCAAGCTCTGTTTAGTGGCAAAATCTTTATGTCCACCATCCATATCAATAGATTTAGATTCCAATCCCACGGTCTCTATTTGAATGGACCACAATTTCCTAGCATTGGATCTACGAGTGCTTAGGCCTGCAATTAAGGTTTCGAGATACAATCCTAGGGGATATTACATCCTCCCCTTTAAAAGAAATTTCGTCCCCAAAATTGATCATACCTAGGTTTCCAAAAAGATGAGGATGGGACATGTCACATGCACTCCAAAAAAGGATGGAGGTAGGGCTAATCTATAAGAAACTAGCCCAACCTTCTAGGTGATCTCAAATGGACCAATGTATCTAGGGCTAAGTTCTCCCTTCACATTGAATGTCATCACCCCTTCAATGGGTGACATATTCCAAAAGCCCTCTCACCTACTTGAAAATCTAGATCAATCCTTTGTTATCTTCATAAGCCTTCTACCTAGACTGAGCTACCTTAATCCTTTCTTTGACAAGATCAACCATAGCACTAGTAGTCTCAATCAAGTCCAGACCCAAAATGCAATGTTCTCTAACTTTGTCCCAATAAAGACGCAACCTACAAATCCTCTAATACTGAGCCTTGTATGGAGTCAATTGTAGTTAACTGTAGTATAGGCAAACTCCATGTGAAATCCCCTAGGATTTCAATATGAAACCCATTTTGCAGGTCCGAGAACCCGTAGTTCTAGTAGAAGACAGCTGTGGGTCATCCAGATTGTGACTATTGGATTGGGATTGGAACCCATGAGTTTAGATTTTGAAGATGATGATTCGGTCACTTTGAAGGACTTTGAGAGAAGATCTACCTGAACCCAAACGGACTTAGAAGGTGGATTTTTCACTTGCAGAAATCGAGGTTGGAAGGTCCTCAAGCCTAGGTAAGAGCCCCATTTTGTTCTACAATGTTAGACAAGCGCCTCGAATGAACCACACCAAAAAACCACCATTTTATGTGATTTTGGAGGTGGAGGTTGTCGGGGCTATTGGTCAGTTGATTGACCTCCACCCCTAGGAGGTTGGTCGGACTCAACAAGTGTAAAATGGGGTTTAACCCTAGAAAACCCTATTTTAAAGGCTCCCTAGCCTTATGTATGAATTTATAATAGTGCTAGGAGGTTCTTAACCCTAGGAAAGGTGGATGCTCATGTGACAGTGAGGAAATTGGTGTTGTTGCATGTCGAAGACTGAATTGAGTGTTGGTTGGTTACATCAAGGTAACAAAATACTCTATTTCCATTAACTTTTTCCTTGATTCATTAATGTTGGTGGGTGAGATGTTGTTATTATTGTTGATTTGGTTGGGATATCCGTATCTTTTTTTAATCTTGATCAAATCTAGCATATAGAATGAGATTCCCATCTCTTCTTGTTGCTAAAATCTTTCTCAAAGCATATATCTAGAGAAGACCCAACTATGCAAAATGTTTGGATTTGTGGATGTATCGAAAAGGGTTTGGTTGGGGGTGTTAGAGCATCTCATGAGGATGAACTCACTGCCCTTGATCAACCCAAAACTTGTTGGAATTAGTGAAGAAAATCCGGCAAAGCTTGAACCTAGGTGTTGTCCACGCCTAGGGGAGGCTGCCTAGAGGGGGTCGACCACCTCTAGTAGGCCAATCAACCTCCCCTTTTTGGTTGGTCAATTGGTCATGTTTGTTGTCCAGTTTGGTTTCCAACTTAACCTAACTTCCTATATGTATTTTCTGGGAGAATTTACCACTTGTTAGCTTATAATTTGTGTTGTTTCTTGGATTCTTTGGGAAGCTATAATCTCTTTTCAGGTGAGGGATACAATCTCATATATACGTGTATATGTTTCATGCTCTATATTTATGTTATCTTGTCTTGTCTATGCTATTTTGGTGATGATTGATATTATAGAGCATGCATGCTAAGGTAACTTATAGATTTTGTACATAACATGTGAACTATGCCACTTTCTTTGGTTATCAATTTATGAATGTGCTGTGTTAGAAATGGCATGGTATGAAGCATTTATGGATAATATCTACCTGGGGTTGTAGGTTTGGCCATTGCCCTTGGTGCTTTTGCACATCATATAGACTTCTATGCGTATTGATTTAGGTGTCTAGATGCATGGCAGAAATTCCCATTTATCATATTGTTACCCTATCAATATGGGTATTGAGGCCGAGTAACCCATGATAGTGGTGCTAGGTTGTGGGTGTTGAATAGTCGGTAGCCATCTTGCGAGGAGACACAAACATACCATGTGTCATTCACGGTAGGGTTGCATATAATAGAGGTTGGGCCCATGTGTCACACCCCACCTAGTTGGATCAGGGCATACCCGAATACTTGTGGGGGTGATAACACTACATGATTAGGTTCATGTTCAATCCATAACCATACAACACAATATAGCATAATCCAAAAGCAGAAAGGGAAATAATGTATCAAATATTAAAGTATCAAAATTTATTATAGTTATCCTCAAATTATTTCTTAAAGTTAGTCAAATCATAATTAGAGTTTAAAAGAAGAAACTGTTTAATAGCGGAAGTCTTAATATGGTAATTGAATTCATTAGCTTCTACTCTTCAATGCAACACGGGAGTTCATTAGCTTTCTCCATCTCACAAATCTACTTCGTAGGCTGCAAAGGATCTTTTATGATACCGGTGAAGGTAGGGACTTGCAACTTCAACAATCTCTCCATCATCTCCACATGAGGTCCATCCCTAAGAATTTGACTCTCTATGGAACACTTGGTAGCTTAATGAGGGAATAACCATGAAAATTAGGGTTTAAAACCTTTAAATATGGGCTCGGGGATCGTTAAACCATGGTTTCCTCGAAATTAGGGTACCAACCACCCCTGTTGTCATAGTGTAACAATCCTCGTATTTCTACCTAGGATCCGTATTGCAGGTTTGAATACCCCAAAAGTCTAGATGGAATAAACTGTGGAGTATCCGGATTGAAGTCCAAGATCCATACCCTGAGCCCATGGATCTGGATTCCACTGATGAAGAACCTGCCTTACTGGGAATCTAAAGAAGAACTCGTAGAAATCTTGATGGACTGGGAAAGTGGATCACCAGTCGGATTTAAGTTATGATTGAAGATGTCCGGGATCAAGGTAAGGACACCCCCACATGTGGTAGGGTTAGGTTAGTGTTGGAGATCAACTGGTTGAGCAAAGCACCCAAGTACTGAAAAGTACTAGGGGATAGTTGCTTAAGGCGATCAACCAACCTCCCTAAGCGACTGGCTAGGTTTTCTTGCGGGAATTAAATCCTATTTTGCTTCAGTCCATAAATAGGAAACCTCGACTTATTCTCTTATTATTATATTCCGGATTGTTACTGTGGACGGTTAGGAGGCAGAGAGCACGTGTTGGAAGGTGAAGGACGCGTGATTTGCGAGGATGATCCAATCCCTCATCAGTTTAGCGAATCAATTGGAGGTAAGTTGATATCACAGTTTCCATACCTATTCCTTTTCTCTTAGAATAGAGTGAATCCTTCTTCCATGGTTCTGTAGATAGTTATTTTGTGATGGTTCTATTCCTTCCATTAGTGATTTTGATTGGATTATGTTTGAAAATGGATCCTTACGTCTGAATAAATGATTGATCTGATTGAAGGAGATGATGTGGCTACTAAATCATCAAATTTCTAGGGTTTTGGTTTGTGCTTATGTTGTAGGCTCTTTATAGACGAAATTCAGATTTAGATCACCCAAAATCGGATTAAAATTGGGAGATCAAAAGTCAAAATTCGGACTTGAGTTGCCATTTGTAATACGGGCAGTCACTTAGGGTGGTTGATTGGCCCAACCAACAGCCATAAGCGATCGGCTGGGTCACAGAAGCTCAGTCAGTCCAATTGTTGCTCTGTTTTGACTCTCATTCATAATGTAACTTTAACTTTGTAACCTATCTTTAGGTAATCTCTGAGGTATACTGGGACTGTTGTTAGAGAGGTTTGACTGCACTTTTTCTAGACTTTCCAACTTTGATAGGTAAGGGTACATTCTTACATATATGTATTGACATAATCTATGATGAATTATTTATCTTTTGAATGCATTTGTAATCTTGTTACTTGCTGTAACAAATAGGTTCATATGAATTATGAAGAATTATGTATTTTGAATGATGATGAGATGTATTTCAATTGCTATGTGATGTTAGATGTTTAACTAGATGATGATGGTTGATGATGTGATGTAATTATGGTGGAGGGTATTCATACTGGGTATCCATTACTTGGGATATCAGGGGCTGTGGTAGGGGACATTGCTTACTGATGTCCCCAGAACTATCATGGTTGCTAGATGACATACCTAGGAGGTCTAGAATGCATGGTTAGGTACCTATACATGCTACTACCCTTTCGGTAGAGGAATTGAAGCTGAATGATCCGTGATAACAATGACATGACTCTGTTTCATCCTACGGCAATAGCTAGTTCGTGTAGAGATTCAATGGCCCATTGTTGATCATGCATTGGTAGGGTTGCATATGTTAGGGTTGGGCTCATGGACATCCAAAGAGCGGTTGGGAGTCGTGAGGGGAAAATGAGAGCATCCGCCCCAACAATGTGGATGACCATAGGGATAGGAAATGGAGTCCAACATAGTAGCCAGTCCATGAGGATTCTCATTCTTAGGTAGAGAAGGATACTGAACCGAGTTGGTTGGTGCCATAGGGGAAGTATCTAGACTATATATAGTGTATCACTGTATGACCTTGCATTGGATTAGAAACCTTGACATGCGCCAATACTCATACCAATGGTCGTGATGAGAGAGTGTGGACCTAAACCCCAACCATGATAGATTGATGAGGACTGAACCCCTTTCCTAGGTTCCCAATAAAGATAATCAATCCGTGAGGGATCAGAGTGACTAGATCTACCTAGAGGAGGGCTGGTGTTATATCTTAAAGCATGTATGCCATATTATAGACTTGCATAGTTAGATTTATAGCTGCATCCATTTACTTGCATATCATTCTTTATATATGTTGTTTACCATAATACAATGTCGATATGTATGTGAGATGTGTTTCCTTACTGAATTTGTCAAAACTCATTCCTTTTTGTGTGTTGAATTATATTATACAGATGGGTATATTAGATCAGGAGAAATTCCGTGTGATTGGAATGACTCCTATGAAGAAACTATGGAGACGCCAATGGGAAGTGGAGATGTATGTCACGAAGCCACTTGCTGATGCTTGGAGTGCGGTTATGGCACCCATTGATGGCAGGAGCAGACAGGTAAGGTGTCATTTTGAGAATCAGTGGAGGAAGGCTAGATGACTCCCTTCATTGCAAAACCAGAAGAAAAGACCATTGCCCATGAGAGAGCACAAAGAAACAATCGAAATTAGTTTAACTTTTGCTTCCGCTGAATTTTATTAATTTTGGGACATGATTACTTTATTCCTTTTTTTTTTTCATTCTCTTTTCGAGTATTGGACTCATGTAATTATTTTTATTTAATTATATGAATTATTCTTGCTCTTAATTATCATTGTGTGCATTTATTATCATTCATGGTAAACCGTGGATCTTGTGACTGTGAATCGCACCCACAGGTTGTCGGGAAGGACTGACACTGGTGGGTGGGGTGTGACATATAGAATAGAAGGGTTGGACGGTCGTGAGTTTCAAACAAGAGAGGAAACCTCTAGAAATTGCCAACACTCATACCTGGACTTGGATCTCTTCCAACCTCGGCTTTTGGAAGCTAACAATCCATCTCCCCATTCCTTCTGGGTGTCCATCCTTCTATCAAGTTCTGGCACATCAACAGAACCTTGATGTCCACCATCCAAGTCCACAAATTTAGATTCCAATCTCATGGTCCCTATTTGATTGGACCACAACTTCATAGCACTGGATCTATGGGTACTCAGGCCTACAATTAGGGTTTCAGGTTAAGATCCAGGGATATCACATCCACCCCTCACCTACCACTATATCTGGTAATGCACATTTATTGTTCATCTTCTTCTTGATTTTCTAAGTCCCCGACCTCAGGGTAGTGTTGTTCCTGGATTTGACTTATGCTTCAGAGGTGGTTGTCTGGCCTTGGGGTCGGCCCACACTCACTCTTTCTTTGTGAACAAATTATTGAGCCAACTAGTGGGATCGACCAAGGTTCACGTGAAGGGGTCAGATTTGGGTACAACATATTCCTGTCATCCATATGAGACCATCCTCCAAGGTGTTCCTTCCCTATAAAATGATGCCTGGGAAAAGGGATTGCCAAGGCTAAAGGAAATCGACGTGCATGTGGAAAATGTATAAAATGAATCACAACCAAACAAGAACTTCTGTTAATCTTCTTTTCATCTTTTTGTCCCCAATAAACTTTTGCTTAGGCTTGCTTTCCTCGTGGATTTATGATGGGGTTTGAGGAATTTAAAATGAGAGGGTTTGTATCCTAAAAGGACTTCTTTGTCACCATGAGTCAAAAGTCTCACTTTCTAGCCTTTGACATGCTTGGTAATTCTATCTCTAATATGTTAGAACAAGAATAACTTATTGGATTCAAACTCCGTGGAAGTCCAAGTACTTGCGAGGACCGTTACTATAAGTGACTCACAAGAGACGAGAAAACCATTAATCGAAACATAGTGGAGTACTTGTGCTAAAAGTGTGCATCGATTCTTGTTTGTTAGTGGTTTGCTTCCAAGCTTTGTAACATAGCTCCATATAGCCTTCTAGGTTAACTATTTGCCTGAGTTGAAGCTCTAATAATATAACACAATCATTTGCAAATAGTAGATTTGAGATGGAAGGTGCACAGTTCTTGATCTAAATTCTGCATTGATCTAACATAAGGGCATAAAATCAAACAAATGTTGCTAGGGAGAGTGAGTCTCATGTCATATGCCGCCTCTCAATGGAGTAATGAGACCACATACACATTCACAAGAAAATTCACATATGAATTCCCAATAGTATTAGCTGAAAAAAAATTGTGGTCCACCAAGCACTGCACCAAGGCCCACCCTTTCATGGAATCCTATATCAAAGACTATTTCATCGAAAACCCATCTAAGTCTATTATAGGCTTTTTTTGACATCCAACCTACTGCCAAGAAAATGCTTTTTACCATTTCCTCTAACCCCAGTAGTTTTTGCTGATAACGACCATGTCCACTAACCATTGTATCATGGCCTACCCCTTCATGGAATCTTATATCAAAAACTTTTTCATTGAAGAACTATTCAAGTCTATCATAAGCTTTCTTGACATCCAACTTCGAATTATGAGCCAAGAATGCTTGCTTGATCCCATATGACGTAGAATAGAATTCAATTTCAGAGAAAATGAAGAACCCCGAGGGGAAGCAAATAAGAGTGAGCAATATTAATGATTACATATTCCAACAAAAAAATGTTAAATGAGACATAAGAGGAAAACAGTTTTCCTCCATCATGATTCACACAACATCCTACAGTTCACAAACCCATCTTAGGTTTCTGTATGTTCCGAAAGACTCTCGGGACACTTTTCAGTGTGCTGCTTTCACTATTTTCATCCTTCTATAGCATTTTGCAAAATGGAGATGGGAGTTCCATTGGTAGCAACGGTTAATCACCTAATGGTATGGATGTTTGCTCGCAATTGACCAAAAAACCTTCACATAAGAGGAAAAAAGGTGCGCACGCACACTAAGGGTGAAACGCTATTTCCGTTCAAAACAAAAAGGTTACACAGCACTAACAACCAAGTTAAACATTACTCCCCCCTCGAAAAAAAAAGGCCACTAAAATGCAAAACCATACTTACTAGAGAGGTAAGCAATGAACATTGAAGAGTAAGAATCAGCAAACACAAACCCATGAACTAGATCATAAGAGTCAAAAAGAAAATATTTGCTAACTTGTTCTGGGATTGTTAGTCAACAGAAAGTTGCCGCCGCTTGTACCGCACCATCACCTTCCCCTTAACACCCACAACCATAGCATTCCAATCGATTTCTGGGAAAGGGGAGACCAATTCCAATTCAAAATTCCTAACTAAATGGGTCCATATTGCCTTTATCTGCAGATATGCAAATGGCTCCCCAAGACAGCCATGCCTCCCACCCCCAAATGAGATATATGAGAAAGGTCCTGCTGCCTTGTCTTCTTCCCTTCCAGCAGCAAATCTGTCCGGGTCATAACTGTCTGGGTCCTTATATATATGTGGCAGTCGATTGGCAAAAGCTGGTGATGTGGCAATAATGCTTCCCTTTGGTATGTCGTATTCTTTTCCCTCCCGGGTTGTCACACTGAAGTCAGTGTGAGAGCTACGAAGCAGCAAGATTAGAGGAGGATGCAGCCTCAGGGCTTCCTTGATGCACCTGTACAGGACATCCATCTCAGACAGGGTGTCATGATCAACCTTGTTTCCATGCTGCTTCATCAGATTCTTCTGTTCATCCAACACAGCAGAGCGGTACTTGTCGTGACATAAGAGATAAGCCCCAGTCCAGGTTGAAGTGATGGAACTGGTGTGCTGTCCAGCAAATAGGGCAGCAATGAGCAACCCAGTAACCTCACTCTCTGTTGTTGGGCGTCCATCTTTGTACTTTGACTCAATGAAGCACTGCAGCATATCATTCTCTGACTTGCCAGCACTTTTCCTGGAACATATGATCTTTGTGAAGATCTCAGCAAGCTTCTTACGGGCACGATCACGGCGGCGATGAGCTGGAATTGGCAAGTATGGGAACATGACACTGATTGGGAGCATACCATTGTCAAGGTCGTGGAAGAGTGCAGACACATCATCAAAGAGCTTATCACGAACTTCACGACCTAGAAGGCATCTACTTGCTGTCAAGATAATTAGATGCTCCAGTTCATATTTAAGGTCCACCTCACCACTGTCTCCCCACTTCGAAAAGTAGTCCTGTCCATATTGTGAATGTGTACTGTATCAGAACCAGTTAACCCATGAAAACATGGTCACTGTAAATTGCTTCATTGACCAAGTGCTGACACATATGACTTAATGATGAAGATGTATTTAACAGCATAGCAAATGACAGAGACACCCAAAACTGCACAGTTTTGAAGTTTTAAAAACACATACACCCCAGAAATTGAAATAAAAAAATGCACCCCAGTCCAATCTGTTAGTGTTTTCTACTAGATTATCCCTTTCATATTTTTAATTCCTAAACCACCTTTAGTTACATATGAGATTACCCTAATGTCTTTGAGCTAAAATTTCAAGAACATCTTGCGCCTTCCTAGTGATCGAAAACCTAAAAAGTAAGACGCATTCTGGCCAGACTTTCTCCAGAAATTGACAGCTCCGGTACTGGAGAATAAATCCTGGGAGGAGGTTTTGTAGATCCGTTCTACTGAGAGGTCATTTTCTGGCATTCTAGAGAGAATCTAACCTAAGCAATGGCAGGAAAGTAACAGTAAAGAAAAAGCAAACAAATCAACCAGAGATGGAATGAGACATTTGGCAGAAGAGAGGAGTGGTCCAGATAGAATCTGGTGACAATCAAACAGCTGGAGGAATCCAGCTATGCATCCCTAGAATCTGGTGACAATCAAACAATTGTAGGAATCCAGCTATGCACCCTAGAATCTAGTAACAATCGAACAGCTGGAGGAATCCAGCCATGCATCCATCTGCTTATATATATGTATCTGTTTTTCCAGATGTTAGTTATGGACTAAACCTTCAAATTCGTTTTTGCCAAATTCTTCAACTAGGTGCTCCTTCCAAACTCAGATTAATGCTTCGTTTTTGCCAAATTCTTCGACTAGGTGCTCCTTCCAAACTCAGATTAATGCTTCTCTACCGCTCTTATCCATCAACTGCATTCAATGTTACTACACTTGACATGAATTTCTGGGTTATCCAACAAAGATGATAGAATTTGGGAAAAATTGAAGAAGCAGTGAGCTGAGGAAAAGAGGGAAAATCCAGAGAAAACAATCTCTACTAAAGCTCCTATCACAATTTCAAACATTGAAGGAACAACCTGATTCCGATCCTCAAGAATCATTGTTACTCCAGAAGGTAACCAAGTGAGGTTTCTTGCCACTGGAACAAGAATTCGGTCATAGAATGGTATACAAAATACAATTGGTAGACAATGGAAGGGAAGCAAGAGGTATGTCAAAATTGAATCCAATTTTCCAGTGCAATGTACTACCATGCTTGGTAAAAAAGGTCCCCATTTGAGCAAACAACAGTGTACATCGAGCAACTTTTTTGTCAAAATACATCAAGCAACTGAACCAAATAGGGTTCAGTACAATAAAAAAATAGTTTCCTTGTCCAAAACCTGATACTATTATAGACTCGGGTTACTTTGGAAAAGTATCCAATTGCTTTTGCACTCACCCAACGGATGAGTATTGTCAACCATGGTTCTCTTGTACAAAAAACAGTATCTTGCAGAATTTTATGATGGATTTTCTATAAGCTATGAGCATTTAGAACCACACTTGGCTAGTTCAGGATGGGAAATTTTATGTTAGATAATGTGTTTTATTTAATCTAAAAGAGGTCATTACAGGGGATGTTTAAAAAAAAAAGGAAAGGGAGAACCTAAAAAACATAAAAGAGGTTCAGACTGGAACTGATTTCAGGTTCTTAATTTCCTCTCTTTAACTTTTTTAAAGTTTCATCTGATTGGAGGAAACAGAAAGGAGGGAAATGATGCAGGTAAGGAACTTTGATTAGGAATCTAAGGGTAATTTAGATTTCTGAGAATATGCTGCTTGAGAAGAAGACGAACGTTGTGGAGTCGTAGGGAAGGAGGGGGGGGGGGTAAGAGCAGGGAGGAATTGCAGGCATTAATTAAAGAAGAAGAACTGGAGAGGATAAGTAGGTCTTTTAACCTTAATCTTTACCATGTACATATGGTATAATGGTCTTTTTGTCTTATGTACAAACAGTTCTAACAGAACAGCAGGCATATGGTTTGCAAACTTAAATTGGGGTGTCTGAATAAGATGAACCATTTCGGGGTGTCTCTGTGATTTTCTCTAAACAATATAGCATCTAGGAAATAAATTTCAAGTTAGGATATTGGAGCAAAATTAATCAACTACAGTCACTACTCCCATCATCTCATAATGTATATCCAGATACAAGTGGAGAAATAAAAATTCACTTTTACCCAAGTATTAGCATTAATGCCGAAGCAGTAACCTCAGGTTTGGGAAACAAAGACTGAAATAATGTCATCAGGAAACCATTGTTTGGCAGGTCAAGTACAGAGTTTGGCTTCAACAAAAATCAGAGTTCGCGTCCGATACATTAACATTTCTTTACTCGTTTAATTCTCAAACTACAATTGGCTCAAGAAACACTAAAGAAGCTTCCATTAAATCAAATGCTAGAATCATCTCCTAATTGTCTTTTTTCATCGGTATTATCTCAAAGGTTGTGTATGGGTCCAAGCCTTAAACAGTCAACACATGGGATGTTATTGGGATATAAAAGGCTGACTAAAATTCCATCTCCCTGGACTTTCGACATCACCACAAATTCAAATAGCTCATAAACAGAATTATATTAGGATCAAGGTGAACACAAGAATCAAAGAGAAGAAGGTCTTACATGATATCAAATAAAACCAATTCCAGTGGCAATATAGAGAACTCCTTTTATCAGCAGAGCCATACCTCAAACTCATGACAATTTATATGTGAACACCCATACTTCCCACAAATAGGCCAACACAATACATTTGCAATCAATTGAACAACCAGCAAACCCCTAATTACCATTTTCTGTATCATATATTTCTAATTATGTGCCTGAACTCAGAGATGAAAAACTGGTATATTTGCAGATCAGAACAGATTATGCATCTGAGAGACGAGTACAAGATCCAATCCAACAGCTGGAAAAATAAAATGATTAGTGAATAATTCCTCATGAAAGATGGGTGTAAAATTTGAATAGTCCACTAATTTATAATACTAAATAATTATTTTTTGAAACAATTAAATAATAAGCTCTCTGAACATCTCCACTAAATGGCAGTCTGTTGGGCTGTCTCAGGCAGTTCAAAAACTAGCAATAGGCATAACCGTGCTCACATTCCTACCCTAGGAAGCAAGTCTGGTTTGTAAAGGTTTAAACAGCAAGGCAGCAGCTCTGCCAAGCAGAAGCAACACTAGATACAGCCGGAATTCCTGGATTGACTCACATGAATAGGCAATATGACAAACCACTTAGCTAACTTCAGTATAAAATTTGCATCTGGCAAACCACCATCATATCACCAAAGGGACAGAATTTTGCAAGGAAGTTCATGAGTGCACAGGTGTATGGTGCATGCAATTTGGCACACATACATCTATGTGGCAAATGTGCAAAGTTGAATTCCTGAAACATCCTGCAGTTTTACTTGCTATAATATTTTCCATAGATGCAGGCCAAAAGTTAAGTACAACAGAAAAAGAGCAGATTTTACCTCGGCTTCGACAACCATCTGATCCACATAGCCCTTCAATTTTGTCACCCTTAGAGATTCCGTGAAAAAGCGGAACTGTTCCTGACGAACTGAATAATCAACATCGAACACAACTCCTGGACCAAAAGTGGGCACATTAAACTGGTAAACCTCTTGCTGGCTAAGTTCTGACTCTGAAGCCTTAAAGAAATGAGCGGATACTTCAGGACCAATGAGGAAAGTGATTTTCTTGTTCAAAAGATTCACAGTGAATACACTCCCAAGTTTTGGATACTCTTCTCTTAGCATCACAATGGGACCTTTCATGAAACGAGCAAGTCCACCAATCACTGGCCATGCCTTTACAGTAGGGGGAGTTCGTTTTCGGGATCCAGGTATCAGAAGGGCATAAAGAAGCTTTGCAATGAGTAATGTTGCAACAATGAGGAGACCGATATCCAAGGGCTTAGTCTCCGTCAAATCCATAGCCAACACAGAAAAATCTACAAGGAAATGAAAGCATTATAATAGGGACCACTAAATCAAACGAGAAATGTATCATGGAGAACTTTGCAGATCCTGCTCCTAGAAACCAAAATACCAAAACCCAAGGTAAAATTTTTCATAATTTCCCAAGATTAACGGGCCACATTGATGACTACGCAAGAAAATGCAGCCAATATCTCAATGATCATTTACTAAAAAAGAATTTAGGTAGAATAATACAAAATTTGAAAGAAAATGAACAAAGTAACTCAAAAAAGGAAAATATCATGGGGATCTCATGAAGTAATCTACAGAACATTTAAAGAAAGTGATAATTAAACAACATGGTAAGCTAGAACACATATCAGAAAGAAGTACCAAAACTCCACGAAAGATTGATCTTCTCTCAAGGCAAACCACTTCTACTTGTAAAAACTAGGTCGGTTCCTGAGTTTCCTAAGACCAAGAAATATTGTGCATTAAATTGAAGAAGAGCATTGCAGGATCTGCAGCGATAATGTCCTACGATTTCTTCTCTACTCGAAGACACTGTTACTTTGGGACAAATCAATCGAAATGTAATGAAGGTTGAACATGAAACGATTACCTGGACACCGATTTGAAGAGATGAAGAGTGAGACTTGTCTGTCACAATCCCATCATGCGTTGGAGCCTCGGAGACAATTTGCTAAATATAATTTTTTTCTATTTTTCTCCTTCGTTTATTAACAGTTCGGAGAGGAGGGTTTTTAACACGGAGTGTAACAAAGGAATCTAGACAGCAGAGCCAATGAGAGATCGGGAAATGGTATCACCTACACGAAGCATAAAATTGTGGGTAATGAAATGCCAGAATAGTCCTCCTCTAAAAATTGCATGGTAGAGGCCATTTCCACCCCACCTGTTTTTTTTTTTTTTGCCAAAACAAAAAAACAGCAATTATATTAAATGAAAGAGTTTAGATTAAAGGACCTATACAAACGAGAGAAATCAATAATAAACAAATGTGGTATACCTCACCAAGATCTATCTAGAGATAACTTGCAAGCACCCTTAGCAAGGAAATCAGCAAAGCCATTGCCAATTTTAGGAATGTAACTAAAAAAAATCCTACGAAAGAAAGAACAACGCTTCAAAATATCTACTTGATACGGAGAAAATATGATCGAACTTGGTTCATTCATGGTTCGACCTTCGACTCCGGTCGAGACGAAGAGAATCAACTCGTTTCCGAAAGAGCCGGGTTCAGGAAGTAGCTTGCTGAGGAAGAAAACCAAATCAGCTACAGACACACCCTAATCAAATACTTATGGAGGAGGTTAATTAACCTAATGACGGCAATCAGAATTGGGCGGCTATCACTTATAACTTTCAGAAGGATAATCATCAGATAAAAAATTGGATTATCCTAGGAGTCCTCTACTAGTCCAAACTAGTAGAAGTCTATCACTCAACGGATCAATCTGTTGAGATCCAACGGCTATCCAAAGAAGGCTCATATACATCCAACGAAGGAGCTTCGAAGGTACATTCTATATAAACATCGCCTCCCCACAAGGGAAGGAGGATCTAGATATACACACTTGAACGTGAACACTCAGATGCTTACTATCTGAATCGTATTCCAGTTATTCATTTCTTAGCTCTGTGTTCTAACAGAGCCGTTTGTGATTAAGTTCATCAACTGACTTAGCCTTCGGAGGTGGACTCCCGACCCCTGCGGTCAGGCCACATCTGACTCTTTGTTTTGCAGGTCATTCTCAGGAGATCTAAGGGCTGAGCAGATTTTGGATGCATCATTTGGCGCCGTCTGTGGGAATAGTTTCAGAAAGCTATGGTGACTAGATCAGCGGCAGCAGCAGCCGCTGCTGCACAGCGGGATGCTGGTATCCAAATTCCTAGAGTAAACAATCCAGATATTCCCTAGGGAAGTAGTCGGCCGCTCGAGGTAGATGGCGGTCAAGGAGGTATAATCCTCCAGAGACACTCCAACATCAACTGGATCAACTAAAACTCCAGATGTTGGACGTTAGTCAGGCACTCCGTGCACTGACTAGACAAGTGGTGATACCACCAGAGCTTGATAGTCGTGATACGGGAAGGCGCGTATCGCAGCGGCAAATAATCGACGAATAAAATGTCGGTCAAAATTTTCTTGAAGAAGACCGAGTACCTAGGAGAACTGAAAATCTCCCAAGACGTGATGATCGTTTCGACGAACCACAAGGGAGTACTACAGATTCAAATACAAGGTTGGTTACCGGAGTGAGAACTCACTCACCAACTATGCGACGTGCCGTTCGTGATGATTGAGTTGTTCGGGATGATCGTGCTGATTCGGGATGATCGAGCTGTTCGGGATGATCATGCTGTTCGAGATGATCGAGCTGTTCGGGATGATCGAGCTGTTCGTGATGATCGAGCTGTTCGAGATGATCGCGTTGTTCGAGATACTGATTATGTTGTTCGAGGTCGTGACCGTGTTGATGAAGATAGATTGATGCACATTGGTCAGGAACTGACTAATATCAATCAGAAGCTCGGGCAATTGGTGAAAGGTAGGATAACTGATGATATCTATTCAATTATTCAAAAAACTCCATTTGCTAAGCCCATTGCTGGATACCAGTTTCCTCACAACTTTCGTCTGCCAACTTTTTCTACATTCGACGGCTCCAGAGATCCTACGGCCCACATCGGTTATTATCAACAAACTATGGCAGTGCCAGGTAATTCTGATGAAATTCTCTGCAGGGTCTTTGGTTCATCTTTAACTGGAGCAGCACAGAAATGGTTCTCGAACCTTCCTTCGGGGAGGATCGTGAATTTTGACGAGTTGGCACGGAAATTCATAGGGTGTTTCCAGAGTGGAATTCAGATCAAGAAGACTGAAGAAACCTTGTTTACTATTAGATAAGGGAAGAATGAATCAATTTGGGAATATCTGAAAAGGTTCAACAGAGTTACAATGGAGATAGAGAATCTAAATGAGCAAGTAGCTAAAACTGCCTTGTTCACTGGACTCACTAATCGAAGACTCTTGGAGCTATTACTTCAAGACATGCCCACAACTTATGCTGAGTTGGTACAGAGATGCCAAAAGCAAGCGGAAGTCACGAAAATCTTTGACGCGCGCCAGGGAGACAATAAAGTCTCCGCAAAAGAACAAAAGGCTCCTGAGAACAAGCAGAAGCCCAAACAGAACATTCGTGATCGAGTTGGAAAGCCTTATCAAGCGTGGCGACAGAGATCTCCCGATAAAAGTGAGTATACTCCATTAAATACTCCTCGGGCTGATATCCTGAACATTATCAAGAGGTGGAATATCTTGAAGTGGCCTCCGAAGATTCCTTCAAAACCAGGGGAGCAGGATAGAGAAAAATATTGCCGTTTCCATAAAGATTACGGTTATTATACCAATGATTGTAGACATTTAAAGGCGGATATCGAGAGATTGATATCCCAAGGACATCTATCCAGCTTCATCAGTAGAAGGCGAGAGGAACCACGCGATGTAGCGGTAAAGAGGGACCGTTCGGTTAGCCCAAACCAACCAAAGGAGGCCCCTAAATCTAAGAAGGGTAAGGAGGTAATTGATGCAACTCGATCACCGATCCTTACAATCTTCGGTGGTCCCGAGTCTGAATCACTTCAGGAGGCTAAAAGCAAAGTCAAAATTTGTTGAAACCGGAGAGACACGGAAACGTAAAAGACCAAATGGTGAGGGTTCGATCACCTTTGGAGAAGAAGATGAGAGAGGCGTTTGTCTGCCTCATGATGATGCCATAGTCATCAAGGTAGAGATCGCACGCCGCGAAGTACACAGGGTGTTAGTTGACACCGGATCTACTGTAGATCTTTTATCTTATGCAGCTTATCAAAACTAAAGGTGGGTGAAGACTTGATGGAGCCATCATCCACACATCTATATGGCTTTGCAAGATCATCTGCAGTTGCGGAAGGATCGGTCCAATTGACCTATCAATTGGAAGTTTCCCAAAGGAATCAACAATTCGGGTAAATTTCTTGGTGGTCCGAGATCTCCCTGCTTACAATGTGATTCTGGGGAGACCGTCGTTATCAAAGTTAGGTGCTATCGTTTCAACGAAGCACCTTAAAGTAAAATTCCCGAATGATATGGCGGTCGGCCAGGTTTCATCTGACCAGAGAATTTCTCGGCAATGTTATGTTGCATATCTAAAAGATAAGGAAGGGCCGAGAAAGACAACGGCTTTGCCGATTGAAGTACGAGATGATCGGGATGAAATAGAAATGCAAAGGCCCGAGCCAGTAGAGAAATTGGGGCGAATCCAATTGTATCCTGGTGATGAGAAAAGAGTTACTTATATTGGATCTGAGCAGCTTGAAGAATTCAAGGGGGAGTTAAAGTCTTTTCTTCAGCAAAATAGTGATGTGTTCGCATGGTCTGCAGATGATATGCCGGGAATTGATAGGCAAATTGCAGAACACAAACTTTGGCTAGATCCCAAGGTGAAACCAGTTATCCAACGAAGGAGAAATTTCTCCATGGAAAAATATGAAGCCGTTCGAGACGAGGTAAAGAAGCTAAAGAGTTCTGGTTTCATCGAACCAATTGAATGCCCCGTCTGGCTGGCCAATGTCGTAATGGTCAAAAAGGCAAATGGGAAGTGGAGAATGTGTACAGATTACACAGACCTCAACAAGGCTTGGCCTAAAGATTGTTACCCGTTGCCTAGGATTGATCTGCTGATAGATGCAACTGCAGGTTATGAAACCTTGAGTTTCATGGATGCTTACTCAGGGTATAATCAAATCCTCATGAATAAGGAGGACGAAAAATTTACGGCTTTCATGACTGATCATGAAAGTTTTTATTATAAAGTCATGCCTTTTGGCTTGAAGAATGCAGGGGCTACTTACCAAAGAGCTATCAACAAAATATTCAAGGATTTGATAGGGAAAAATGTCGAAGCTTATGTTGACGATATGCTGGTAAAAAGCATTGCAAGAGCGAGACATATTGAAGATTTAACAAAGGTATTTTCAGTACTACGAAAATACCAGATGAAGCTGAATCCGGAGAAGTGTGCCTTCGGAGTCTCGTCAGGCAAATTTTTGGGCTTCATGGTATCACAAAGGGGTATTGAGGCTAATCCAGCCAAAATACAGGCCTTAATTGACATGGAGGCCCCCAAAACTGTTCGGGATGTACAATGCTTAACGGGGAGAGTAGCCGCTTTGAACCGTTTCATCTCACAATCAGGAGAAAATCGTCTACCTTTTTTCAAAGCTCTCAAAGACCTGAGGGGAAGCAAGGAGGCAAAATGGACTGAAGAGTGTCAGAAAGCTTTCGAGGAACTGAAGGAGACACTAGGGAGACCACCGCTATTATCTCGGCCTGAGAAGGGGGAAGTTTTACAGATATATTTGGCAGCATCACCTTCAGCGGTAAGTGCAGTTCTTGTTCGGGAGAAGGATAGGAAGCAATGGCCAATATATTATGTCAGTCACGTATTATTGGATGCGAGAAACTCGATATTCAGATTGAGAAGCAGGCTCTAGCTCTTATGATAGCAGCTAGAAAACTACGGCCATACTTTCAAGCTCATTCCATCGAGGTATTTACTACTTTTCCTCTTAGTAAAGTTCTTCGTAAACCTAATTTATCTGGACGAATGGTGGCATGGTCGGTTGAACTCAGTGAGATCCAAGTAAGCTTTAAGCCTCGAACGACAATCAAAGCTCAAGCACTAGCCGACTTTGTAGTAGATACTACTGCACCCATGGAAGAAGTTATCGAGCCCACTATCCCGACTGCCTGGGAGGTATATGTGGATGGATCAAGTAACAAAGATGGGGCAGGAGCTGGAATTCTCCTGAAAAGCCCAGCAGGATTCATTATTCGGTATGCACTAAGATTCGAATTCAAAGCAAGTAATAATGAAGCAGAGTACGAAGCCCTAATAGCTGGACTTAGATTGTCAAAAGCTTTGGCAATAGCAGACGTAACTATTTATAGTGACTCTCAGCTTATTGTCAACCAAGTACAGGGGTAATATGGTGTTAAGGAGCCTCGGTTACAGAAGTATCAAGAAATTGTGCAAGTATTGCAGAAAGAGTTTAGGAATCTGAAAGTATGTCAGATCTAGAGAAAAGAAAATACAATGGCAGATGAGCTATCCCGATTAGCAAATGCCAAAGAAAAGAATTTAGACCCTTCGGTCTACATCAAAGAGATAACATTCCCAAGTTATCACGAGAAGGAAATTTCCTATATTGAAGCGGAGCGTTGCTGGATGGATCCCATAATTGAATATCTAAGAGATGATAAATTACCAGAGGATCCGAAAGAGGCAAGATTAATCAAACTACGGTCGACACGATTCATTATGCAAAATGGGAGGCTATACAGAAGATCTTACTCTGGACCCCTCCTGAGATCTTTGGGTTCTGAAGGATCAAAGTCGGCCCTGACTGAAGTGCATGAAGGAATTTGTGGTGCTCACATGGGTGGTCGAGCCTTGGCACACAAAATTTGGAAACTTGGTTTATACTAGCCTAAACTCCAACAGGCTTCTATGGAGTACGTTCGCCGATGTGGCAATTGTCAAATCCATGCCACAATTTCTAAACGCCCAGCTGAAACCGTGACTTCGATTCTAGATCCCATCCCTTTTGCGATGTGGGGAATTGATATCGTGGGCAAATTCACCAAGGCGTCGGACGGAAGAGAGTATCTCATTGTAGCAATAGACTACTTCACCAAGTGGGTCGAGGCTAGCGCCCTGGCAACCATCACTGCAAAAAAGGTGGAGAAGTTCGTACTCGAGTCGATTATATATCGGTTCGGGATGCCTAAAATAATCATAACCGATCATGGCACTCAATTCGACTGTCCTCAGTTTGAACAATTTTGTGCAACTTATTTGATCGAGCATCGTATGTCATCAGTGGCATATCCCCAAAGCAATGGTCAGGTAGAGGTTACGAACCGAACACTACTTGAGGGAATAAAGAGAAGACTCGAAGCTGATAAAGCCTTGTGGGTTGAAGAATGGCAGAATGTCCTGTGGGCCTACCGAACTATGGTTCGGACACTTACAGGAGAATCTCCTTTTAAACTGGCATACGGATCTGAGGCTTTAGCACCTGTGGAAGTAATGGCTGGAACATTACGGGACAGAGAATTCGAAGAAAAAGCGAATGAACAAGGACTACTTGATAGCCTTGATTTGTTGGACGAGGTTCGTACAAGAGCAATAGCACGAACTCAACATTATCAAAGGAGAATAGCATCACATTATAATTCCCGAGTAAAAAACCGTCGGTACTCAGCAGGAGAAATGGTATTGAGAAATACCTTAGCTTCAGATCCACGCCATCAGAAGAAATTGGACCCTTCATGGGAAGGACCATATATGATTATCAAACCAATCGGTTCGGGAGCTTACAAGCTCAAGAACTTGACAACCCAGAAAGAGTTGGATCGCTCGTGGAATGCCAGGCATCTGAAGAAATATTATCCCTGAAGATTATCATTTTCGTTCACGATGTAACAAATTTCAAACTCAATCAATACAATTTTTCAACATACTGTCTTTTGATTGGGGGCATCATACAACACATTCAAGGAGTAGATCCAGCAATAAATCAAAAGGCATCGGTTTAAAAACCGTGTGGGTCCTTCTACAAGGCATCGGTTTAAAAATCGTGTGGGTCCTTCTACAAGGCATTGGTTTAAAACCCGAGTGAGTTCCTTCTCAGACTTATTGAGATTCTCTGGAAATCTTTAAGTAAAGGCATCAGTTTAAAAACCGTGTGGGTCCTTCTACAAGGCATCGGTTTAAAACCCGAGTGAGTTCCTTCTCAGACTTATTGAATTTCTCCGGAAATCTCTAAGTAAAGGCATTATAAGACCTACTGCAACAATGACTCAAGTGACTAGCAAAGTTCAAAGATGAAGTTCAAGTCTTTATTTCTTTAAACGACCAGAAGAGGCCAACCTTTACAACCAGCATATATATAAACAAGTGTTGGGGTACAATCTTCACTTGGTCAAAAGAGAAAGACATCATCAAGAAGTTACAAGATCGAAAGAGCTTTGCTAGAAGTAATACAGAGTTAGGAAGCAACACAGATCCAAGAAAAAGAAGAACAGAGTCGGAAAAAAGCATGTTATCAAAATCCTCTGCAATTCCATACTCTTTATCCAGCTTGACCAGAAGAGGCCTGATCGTTGATCAAACCTATATTCAAGGCAAGCTCTTCATAACTGAATCCTTGGAGAGGAGCATAAGGAGGGGAGTCATCGAGATAATGCATGATATCCGGATCTGGAGGTAGAGGGTCGTTCGTATCCTTGGACCAGTCAGGAAGGGGAAGACCCAGCTCTACAAACACATCAGGATGACAACTAGCGCTGTAGGGAGTCGTGTCGAAATGAGGATCTTTCCTTAATATCGATTCCCATACTTCGTTTTCGCCATCCCGGTATGCCTGCAAGTTATAAGCGTTCAACATGTCAACAAAGGGCTTACTATGCAAATACTTGAAGATGCAAGCTCTGCAAACATTGGTTGGAAGGGATTCGGGCAAAGGAATAACAGCTTGCCTTTGGGGTAACGCTTCAAATCTTTTCGCCCTTGACTTTCCTGCTTCTCGCTCCAGCCGCCGGATCTTCTCCCTGGCATCATCCAAATCTGAACGGAGACGCTCAATCACAGAGTTTTTCTCTCCTGCAACCTCCCAAGCTAATCTCCTAAGACGAGCAATTTCAGTATCCTTGGCTCTGGAGTCTTCCCGAAGCCTAGAAACTTCATTCATTACTCAGTTTACTGAGTCTAGAGGCTACTTCCACTTGGTTGTGGAAGTTTCTAGTGAGACTCGTGTAACAACTTCCGAGTTAGTCAGGAGCAAAAGAACAATCTTCAGAATCAAAAGGTAATGAAGAAAAACTTACATCACCAATGACTTCATAAAGTCATCGTCTGGAAGTTTGGAAAGAACTCTACTCTGGGTAGGCATTTGAGCAGCAGTGCACCACTCCAGCGCCTTGTCAAACTCGTTTGACATCAAGTCAGACTTCCTCAATGAACAGGAAGGATGAGCTACATCAAGAGAAGGATGAGCTACATCATCCACCAACCAACGACGCTTCCTGGTGGCAAAATCCTCCAGCTCCAAAGAAGGAGAGGAAGAGGATGCCAAACAAGCATTAGAGTTGGAAATAGAAGCAGCACATGCAGGAACCGCGCCTTCATCAGATGCCAACATAGTTGCCTCAGATGTCCGAAGGGTCTCCTTCGAAGAATCCCGAAGGGTTTCTCCAGCAGGGGCATCAATAGCATAGGCAGCGATGAAGGGATCAAGATCTTCCTGGGAAGACCGAGAGATTTCTTTAGGCGAAGGGAGTGTGGGAGAAGCATCAGCAAAAACTGTGGGAATCTGATTTGAAGATTCACCAACAACAATCTCCTTACGCTTAGAAGATTCACCAGATGCAATCGCCTCACAGGGAGCAACCTTCGTTCGGTACTAGGACAGTTTTCTTACAAGAATTCGCCCTAATAAAGCTCAAATCAATTCTAGGAGGCACTGCAAATACAAAAAATAGTATCAGTATGAAGATCCTACAACATACAGAAAATTGGGAAACCCTAGGTCTCTGTTAAGCATGAACTTTTCGGAACTTCCTTAATAAGTAAACCCAAAGTATTAATACTGTGAGGTTTACTCAGGGAGAAGAAGAGATGAAGATTCGTGACAAAAGACTTACTTTTTCAACTTCTGATCGAGGATGGTGTTGAAGGACAAGAGTATAAGAAGACAGAATGTCGTTTTGCAAATCTATCAGACAGAAATATTTGCAGATGGCAAGATGAGGTTGAAGCACCTTTGAGAGGCTTAAATAGCCTCAAGGTGCGATGCGATGGTTGAAACCCCAAGGTAATCAAGGGACAGGATTGAAGAGACGCTTCCAACTCATTAAACAAAGGATCAACGGTCAGGAGATAACGGCGCTTCAAATTCGAAATTCGAAAGCTGATCAAAGTTTCCACGTGGAACAATATTCACCTGATATGAGGATACTATCAATCGTGGCACCACTTGAAGTATTAAACTTCTTGGGAGAAGCAATTGGCGTACAAATACAGGAAAACGTTTGGACTTCGCAATAAGTGGAGGAACGGTTGGGAATAAATGTTCAGAGAAAATGAACACTTTTCTCCCGAGCGCATCTTTGTGACATCCCGAATGGTACCTCCAGTTAAAGTACAAGTTACTCTACAGGATTAACTTATATCATTTACGTCTTGAACTAAAGACGGTATTTTGGCACACGAGATGAAGAAGCATTAAGACAATCATTGGAAGAGTTCGAGAAAAAAGATTGATTTCTATTTCATCAATAATGTGGGGGGCCAACCCTTACAAAAGATATAAATATATACATAGGGAATTTGTTTTCCTATGTTTCTTCTACATCATCAACGGCAGTATCAACCGAGGAGTCTCTATCAGGGTCTTTTTCCAAAGCAGGCCGAGAAGGTTCTTCAGGAATAGGCGGTGAATCAGCAAGATACTCCTCAATATTTGGGTCCGCTGGAATTGGATCCTCCCCTTCCAAAGCCCAATCCGAGAAGGCCAACTTAAGCTTCCCAAAGATCTCTTTGTGACACACCTCTCGAAAGGGAGTTGTATCGAAGGAAGGGTCGGATCCAAGAATTTTTTCCCAGACATCGTTTTGCCCCGCTCGATAAGCTTGAAGGTTGAAATGGCCCATTAATTTGGTGAAGGGGACACTGTTTAGGTACTTCCGGATGCATTTCTTCCGAAGATATGGCTTGATATGTTCGGGTTCGCTGGGAACTGCCATTTTCGAGAGGCGCTCATTGTCCAAGGACTTAAGCTCAAGGCTCTCCCCAAAGGCAATAGCCTCCTGTTTGTGCTTCCTGGCCTCACGTTCAGCGTCGCGGACACGAACATTGGACGAGTCAAGTTCCTTCCTTAAGGAATTCAGCTCCTCCTCGTGCCTCTCCTTCAGCTCTTCGGCTGCCTTCTTCAGCAGGTCGACTTTGGAATTAGCTTTTGCCAAATTCTCTTCGCAGGTCTGCAGCAAGGAGCCGTTACGACCAACTCGGCTCAAGGCTTCCATGTGTTGATAAAAGCTCAACACCGCATTCCTAAGAAGATAGGGAGATTATCAAAAAATCTCAGAGAAGATTACAGGGTGATTGGCAAAGGATCAAGAAAATTAATACCTTGTGGAGTGACTAACAAGAGCGTCATCCTCCAGAGCTTCAAAGGCTTGACGATCGGCAGGCAAAAGACCAAGAAAGCTCCATTCAGCAGCTTTCTTGGGATCCTGAGTTACCCGATCTGTTCGTGTCAACGTCCATTGAGGCGTGAAGATCTCCTCAGAGTCCTTATTCTTTTTGGATTTCTTTGGGACGGAAGCATCGGCTGAGTCATGCTTCCTTTTGGATCGAGTGGGAGAGGGGAGGTCTATCTCTTCCACAATTGGTTTTTTCCCTTTCCCCGAAACGTCAGCTACTAGCTTCAAGTTCCGGATACCTTTGTATGAAGGGTCTGGGGGAGGTATAGAGGATACTTGTTCTTCAGTCAAGGCTCGAGGCAACCGCCGTTTAGCAGTCACAATAGCCTTGGCAACTTTTACCCGAAGACTCTCGGGATCCATTCTTGGAGACACTACAAAGAAAACAAGAGTCAGAGTTAGAAGAATTCTCAATATTCTCAAGGTAATAAAGCATGGCAGATAGAGAGCTCACGTCGAGCCAACCCCCAATATTGAAGGATGGAGTTGTATTCCATCTCATATCCATGTATCTCTTGATACCATGGAATTGACTTGATCTTCCCGACGGCCGCTTTGTCTCCTTGGGATAAAGGAAGGACCCGGTTACCCTCAGAGTATGAAGTGTACTGCTTCTAGACGATCGAGAAGTTAAGGTCAGATTGAGGCGCTTGACAGAAGAAATATCGCTTGCGCCACCCTTTGTGATTAGAAGGGCAAGTTCCTTTGGCAAGAATGCTGCCCCTCCAGTCAAGTTCCACTTTGTTGCGCTTGGAAAGCACAACCCAACCAGGAGAATGGGAGATAGAAAGAATGTGAAAATGTACGAAAAGAGGAAGAGAAGGCGTGATGCCAAGTTCAAAACATAATCCTAAGAAGCCGACGATGAGATGCCAGCTATTGGATAGAAGCATTCTAGGACAGATGTCCCAATGATTTAGATAATCTGCAAATAAGGGATTGAAGAAAGGAAAGTGAACCCCGCTTTCTAGTGCATCTATATACAGGGAAAAATTCACCCGAAGGGTCGAATCAACTCTCTCATCTGGTTTTGGAGCCCTAAGATGGTACGAAGAAGGAAAGCCAAAACCCTGGACAGCTAAAGGAAGATTTTCCTCATTATAGGAGGAAGCTACATAATCAGGTCCACCGGCGGATTTGACGGATTCTTTTGACCGCCTAGAAGACTCGGTAGTTGCCCTAAAAGTCATGGAAGGTCTAGACTTAGGATGCACCGAAGAAGTCTCGGTTCTTTCTTCTACTCTTTGTTGGCTAGCTTCTGCGAAGTCACGCCAAAGAGCAGTTAGGGTTTTGTTGTCACTATCCGACTGCTCAGAGGGGAAAGAAACGAGGGCCTCATTGCCGCTGTCACTTTTACCAGTGCTTGGTGCGGGGGAAACCCTATTATCTTCCATTACTAAAGGGTCTGACGACAATTTATAGAGAAAAAGAAACCTGGTGACAGAAGGTAAACTTTGCAAAAAGTTCAGTAAACTTACTATTCACTGAGGCAGAAAGCTCGAGAACGAAAGAATTGTAAAGGCGCGAAGAAGACAACGAGGTTTCAAAATTCCAGACAAGAAGAATGAAACCTAAGAAGACAACGAACAACTTTTAAGCACCCACACGGATGTTCGAGGACATGAACGATCGAGATTTATTCGGCATCAACGATCGAGATTTGAGGAGGGTTCGAAAATTTGAACTCACGAATCCAGGACAGGTGTTCGAAAACCGTCGTTTTGATTGTGTGAGCCACGATAGTTTTCAGCGATAGGAGGATGTTTAGTGGCACCCTCACAAAGCTTGAAGAAAAAGCGACACCACCGCATTAAATGCAAGGTGACGTTTAAAGGATTATGCAAGACTATTGCTTGACGACAAACCCAGTTAAAAACCAAGCCCTTGGGATCGACCGAACGCTTGGTCTGGGGGGCTCGTGATACGGAGAAAATATGATCGAACTTGATTCATTCATGGTTCGATCTTCGACTCCGGTCGAGACAAAGAGAATCAACTTGTTTCCGAACGAGCCGGGTTCAAGAAGTAGCTTGCTAAGGAAGAAAACCAAATCAGCTACAGGCACACCCTAATCCAGTACTTATGGAGGAGGTTAATTAACCTAATGACAGAAATCAGAATTGGGCGGCTATCACTTATAACTTTTAGAAGGATAATCATCAGATAAACAATTGGATTATCCTAGGAGTCCTCTACTAGTCCAAACTAGTAGAAGTCTATCACTCAACGGATCAATCTATTGAGATCCAACGACTATCCGAAGAAGGCTCATATACATCCAACGAAGGAGCTTCGAAGGTACATTCTATATAAACATCGCCTCCCCACAAGGGAAGGAGGATCTAGATACACACACTTGAACGTGAACACTCAGATGCTTACTATCTGAATCGTATTCCAGTTATTCATTCCTTAGCTCTGTGTTCTAATAGAGCCGTTTGTGATTAAGTTCATCAACTGACTTAGCCTTTGAGGGTGGACTCCCGACCCCCGCGGTCGGGCCACATCTGATGCTTTGTTTTGCAGGTCATTCTCAGGAGATCTAAGGGCTGAGCAGATTTTGGACGCATCACTACTACTAAACTGAGACACATTCAATCTAAAGATGAGTGGAGACCCTGGAGAGCACTAACAACAGGTAAACAGTCTGAATGAATATGCAAATCAACCGCTCCTAAAGGGGAACCCAGAATAATACCATCTCTAATTGCTTCAAGTTCAACTAAAGTTGCTGAAGCACTATGACCACATCTGCTTTGAGCTGCTACAAAACCACCATTGTAGTCCCACATGATGCACCCTCTACCTCCTTTAAGTGAAGAGCTATCCCATGATCCATCAACGAAAATTTGAAAGAGACCAAGTTCTTCAGAAATGATATGACTAGGCCTTGGATGATGATCCCCATGAGCCCCTTGAAGATCCATAATGTGAGATCGTATATTTGCACATAGATAAGAGAAACTAGTCATTGTATGGATTATAGAGGCATCAATCCCTCTAAAAATTGCAGCATTCCTAGTATTCCATATACACCAAGCTAAGGCACTCCACATCTAATTCACTAGGGTTAAATTGTCACAACCATTGAACTTTATTTTGATAAAACCCATCCAATCAAATAAATTTGTCCCTAAAAAATCAGATGTGTTAATACGGAGGGGAGATAGTCTCCAACACTCTTGCATGATGACAAAAAAACAAGGCATGACATACATTCTCTGAACCATGACCACAAATTAGACACAGAGGGCTAAGTGAAACATTTCTCAAGAAGAGGGAGCTCCCAATTGCAATAGCCTCATATGAGGATCGCCACAAAAATTGTTTAACCTTTGGAAGAGTAGGAATCTGCCAAATAGTTTTCCAATATATTGAAGAGGAGGAAGAAGAAGCAACATTACCTTGATCATCAACCATAGCTAAGCATTGATAATAAGCAGACTTTATAGTGAACTTACCATCCTTTGTTTTGTCCCATATCCAAGAGTCGAGAGTATTAGGAGACAATAAAGGGATTGTTAAAATAGCTTGAACCTCACATGGAGAAAATAGAGACTGAAGTAAAGGTAATTTCCATTGGCAAGTGTCCCAATCAATAAGCTCTTGCACCCAAATTGGACTATGTCCCAAAGGGGCACTACTAATGCCATGGAAAGGCAAAGAGGGGAGCCATGGGTCCTTAAAAATATGTATATTAGCACCATTTTCCCCTTGCCTAATAATGTCATGTTTGAGAATATCCCTCCCAGATAGAATACTTCTCCAACCCCATGAACAATTATTTGGGACACGACATTCAAAAAATAGATGTCTTTAATGTATTTTGCATGCATCACCTGGGCCCATAATGAGTTTGGGTTGGTTAAAAGTCTCCAATTCTGTTTGGCAAGGAGAGCTTTGTTGAAACAATGTACATCCCTGAACCCCAAGCCTCCATCTCTTTTGCTCTTACACAAGGTTTCCCATTTTACCCAATGAATACCCCTTCCTTGATCATTTTTCCATAAAAATTGTCGGATACTTTGATTCATTTGTTTGCAAATTTCATTGGGTATGAGAAAACACGACATAACATAGACAGGAAGAGCAAATGCTACTGCTTTGATTAAAATCTCCTTCCCTGCTTGAGAAAGCAATTTCCCCTTCCACCCAGATAATTTAGAATCTAGACGCTTCAAAATAAAAGAGAAAGTCTGCACTTTAGATTTTCCAATAGATGAAGGAAGACCCAAGTATGTTCCATGAGAATTGACCTCTTTAATATCAATGGCAGAAACTATATCAGTCCGAAGGTCATGAGGGGTTTTGGTGTTAAACAGAATAGCAGACTTTTCAAGATTGATGTAAAGGCCAGAGACTTGTTCATAATCTTGCAACAAAACATTTATCTGTCATGCATTATAAATAGATGTAGGGGAAAAGATCATGCTATCATCAGCAAAAAAGAGATGATTAATTTCTGGAGCAAAACGGGAGAGCCTAAAACCCAGTTGTCGAGGGATACCAAGATTGGAACTGAGTCTTTGTGAAAAAGTCTCTTGGCAGAGGCTAAAAATGTAAGGGCTTAAAGGACAACCTTGTCTAATCCCTCTTTGTGGCACAATAGGTTTGGACAGGGCACCATTGATTTTGATTTGATATTCAACAGTGGTGATGCACTGCATAACCCATTGGACCGATTTAGAATCAAACCTTAGATGTCTCAAAGTATGTTTAATGTATGACCACTCTAATTTGTCATAGGCCCTGCAAAGATCTAGCTTAAGAGCTATATATCCAAATTTAGATTTGGATTTGCGCATAAAGTGTAAGTACTCATGAGCAAGATATATATTATCAGAGATGGCACGATCTGGAACAAAAGCACTTTGAGTTTGACTAATAATGGACCTAAAATGGGTTTTAATCGATTAGCTAAACATTTTGCTATGACTTTATATGAAGTGGTGCATAGACTGATGGGTCTAAAGTGAGAGACATCCTAAGGGTGGGTTCTTTTGGGAATTAGGGAAATAATGGTTTTATTAAGACTGCGCAACATAAAACCCCCATTAAAAAGGTGTTGCACAGCAAGGGTGAGATCATTGCCAATGATATCCCAGTGCCTTTGAAAGAACCTAGCAGGGAGCCCATCATATCCAGGGGCTTTGGTGCCCTTCATTTGAAACAAAGTTCTTTTAATCTCATCAGGAGAAAAAAGTGAGCAAAGAAGAGAGTTATCTGAAGTTGTAATGCATGTAGGAGTGCTACTGAGAAACTCATGGGGAGGGATAGGGTGAGAAGTGGTGAAAGGGAATTGAAATGAGACCATATTGCATAATTGATTTGAGAGTCTTCAGACAACCAGTTACCCAGATGGTATTTAATTTTTATAATAGAATTTTCTTGTCTCCTTTGTGCAATGAAAGCATGGAAAAATTTTGTATTTCTATCACCTTCTTGTAACCATTGGACTCTAGATTTCTGGCACCAAAAATTTTCTTCTGCTAATAATTGTTTCTCAATGTCTCTTTTCAACTCAAATTCTTCCTTAGCAGAACTCTTAGAAACAGATTTGGTCTGACACTCTTCCAACAATTGGAATAACCTAGAAAATTCCTTTGAGGCATTATGGAAAGTAGCTTTACTCCATGACCTTAAGGATTTTGTGCAATTCTTAATCTTTTGATGCAATCTGTATGCAGAGGAACCAAAGTTTGGTGAATTCCAACCAAAGGAGATTTGAGAATTAAGGTCAGGGTGATCTTCCCATTTGGTCTCATAATGAAATCTTCCCATTAGAAAAACCACCCACCTGTTATGGTTTAGGCATATAGATGGAGGTAATAAAAGGGTATAAGTGGGTATGATCTATATGTGGGTTCATTCTTTAGGATTTTGAGAGTATGTTAGGGGCAGTAGAGTCATTAACGTAGGGAAATGGAACTAGGCTATAAATATGTATGGGTTAGGCATTGTGAGGGAATGAATTCACAACCTAGTTTCTCTTCTCTCTCTATGCATTCAGGGAGGTCCACTGCCCTCGAAGCAGTTCTTCTTCCTCATTCTCCATTTTGTGATTTTGGTTCGTAACACCACCCTACTCCTCCACCCTCAATCCACATTGTCCTTGCCTGACACAGACAAACTATGTGAGTGTGGGTTCTCCACTTATGTGAGTATGGGTGGATGGGCGGAGAAGTAAGCTGAGTGGAGAGGATTTAGACTCACAATTGAGGGTTGCTTGCCTATTCGTTTGGTAGTTTCTCATTGGAAATTTATCAGGTCCATTTTCTTATCAGAAATGGACCATCAATTTCCTTGTAGATGTGTAACATGTGTCCCAACATCACATCAAATGGTTAAAATCCATTTATAAGTCACATTAATGAGTTGATTGATGTACTTGTAAATGGATTTACACCATTTGATGTGATGTTGGCACACATGTCACACATCTACAAGGAAATGAACCATCCATTTTCTTGTAAGAAATGGACCTGATATTGATCCGTTTTTCATTCGCATTGACTGTATTTCTTGTGTGTTTGAGATAAGGTACAATTCTAAATGTACTTTGGATGTTGAGATGATAAAGAACTTTGAAAACCCTTGAGTGTTTGAGATAATTTTAACTTCAAGCTCCAATTGTGTTTAAGAAAATTAGACCCCCAAGGATCCTCTTGTATTCTAGATAAGATGGAACTTTGAACATTATCTGTTGTTGAGGATATGGGTTTGGTGATGGTTGTGCATTCATGTTGCTTTCCAAAAATATCCTTGATGGTTGGAGAAGATGTGGCAACTAGGCAATCGTGTGTCTGGCTAGGTTTTTCAATGAAGTGCCAGAAATATCGTTAACATGCTTCAATCTCTTTATAATATTCAGAGGGGCAAATGTTGCAACTAACACCTTAGCAAGGAAGGCCCTCTCTCATACATTATGTATGACAAAATGATCATATTCCACTCATGGCTTCAAAAGTGTGTTTGCCTTTGAGGAAATCTACTTGTTTATATGGTTCTTCCTAATAAAATTTCAACATTTATTCAAAGGCAAAAGTCGAAGCACCCTGAGTTCAAGGAGCCAAGGAGAGGAAGATGGCCATGTAGTCCTGCCTCCAAGGGACAAGGCTTTCCTAGCTAGAGAATGAGCAACAAGGTTCACTTCTCTAGAACAATACACAAAAGAACACAGATGAAAGTGGTGTATTACATAGTTGATATCTCTTAAATTGATTGCACCTCAATAGAACCATTCCCACACCCGCCATTGAGCCAGTCCACCAATTTAGCGTTATCCGACCTAATTTGCACGCTGCCAATTCCTTCTGTCACTGCCCATTTCTTGTTAGATTATAACTTTATAATGAAAAGGAATCGATTAAAGAGAAATAAGAAATAAAAAAGTACAAGATTTAGAATCCTATTTAAAAAGGATTTCACGTATATACACAAAAAAATTATCCATTATGTAAATCCATAAAACATATGCAACGACTTTATCACTATTTAAATCCCCTAAGAACACACTATATAACTGACACTACCACTATATCACCAATTAAAATTCCCTAATAAAACTGAAACTGTTAAAATTGTTATAGATTTGCTTGTATAGTCATGCATTGTGAATCTTAAGGAAACTGCTTAACTCTCTTAACTCAATAAAAGCATTTCCCTATTGTCATCTTCCTCCGAACTCTTTCATTTCGCACTGCACAACCAGCCTGTATACAAGATTCTCGATAGAATCAAAGACTAGCTGATTTCAAATATCTCCTTTATAATCAAGTTTGAAGAATGGAGCCTGTAACTATTGCTACGCTCACTGGGGTTGTAATTGGACAGATTGGGCTCATCATCTCACATCGCTGGCCTATCTTTAACTGTATCTTTAAGGTTATTGAGTGTTTCCGACATCCACGTCCACCACCACCTCAGGAAGTCATTAACCAAAGAATCATTGATGCCATTGAAGAGCGAGTGCTAGCTTGATTTGAGCAAACTAGAGTGAAGCAATCTGTCTGTTATGTCTTATGATGTTTTGTTATATTTTATTGTAGACCCAATTGACTTATCATGAAGTTTTACTCTAATATGACATAACTCTATAACAATTTCCAGTTTGTGTATAAATATTTGTTAACATTGTTATCCTTATTTTTTGCCTCAGCAATGAAGTAGTAGTAAGAGGATATTTGAAAGCAAAATTTTAGGCTTATTTGGTTCAAAAGAGAGAGAGCAAACAGTTTTATCAAGTGGTTCTTGTTCATTTTGGTGTGGCTTCCAAATTGAATGGCATTGAAGAAAGCTCTGCTTCTTAAAATCTAGGATAAGCGAAATATTACGTCAACCACCTTAGTGATGTAATGCAAGATGCGTTTTCTATGTACACTCTTTAAGTGGTTAGGGCTCGATGAATTTTCTCTGACATTCTTCTAGAGTTATGAGAAAGGAAGCCTCATTTGTCGTCGGTTATGTACCCTTTAATGACATCTGCTACAAGGAGAAAACCTAATGAGGCGCTCTCAAAAAACCTACTAACGCTGCGTTGTGCTCTCCACCTCTACGTCTTCTTCCTCTCCTCCTCTCCTCCTCTCTCCGCCTTCTCTTCTTGTTTTCTCCCCGTTTCTCTCTTTCTTCGCCTCTGTTCTTTGTTCTCTTCATTATCCTCATTGCCTCTCTCTCTTGTTTCCCTCTCGTTTTCTTTCTCCTCTTTGTTCCTCTCCATTTCTTCGCATTTTTCTCTCCCTTTCTCTTTCTCTCCACTTCTCTTTGTTTTCCCCTAACTGTAGAAGTTTCTGGTTAATAAAAAAAAAAAAAAAACACACACACACACACACGCACACACACACTAGGGCAGATGCGAGTTCCGGTTGTGTATCCCCCGGATCTAGCTGAAAGCTCTGGTGTTGCGAGCTGCTACTTCAAGCTTCTCTACTGTTGCTGGTCTCCGCATCTACAACATTGATATTTGGCAATTCAAAACAGAGATCCAGCCCCGTTTGCCTAAATGAACTCATCCTCTTTCAGATCCACCGTAGTGACAACCTTCTTTGCAATATTGATGCAACCACGGCGACAATCGAGTCGTCGTCAGTGTTTCTTCCCCCTTGTGCCTTGTTTGTCTGTGCCCTTGTGGAGTGTTTTGTCTCTGCCTTTGTGGTGTGTTGTCTCTCCACCTTTGTGGCATGTTGTATCTCCGCCCTTGTGGTGTGTTGTATCTTTGTGGCGTGTTGCCTCTTTGGGTGTTTTTTTTGGAGGATAAATATGTCATATCCCTTGTGCTTAATTGTTGTTGTGGTTGTTACAACTCTTATTCTAAGGCTTTGTTGGGCTCGACCATCCCTTAGCTTGGATGACCCTATATATTGCATGTACGACACTCTGGTCAATTTCCACTCCTTGGTTCGGATTGAACCTTGTGTTTTCATGCATATATCTTTTGTATTTCTTTCTTTTTTTAGTTGTCTGCATTCCTTTCGAGTTCATTCAAGTTCTTACCAATAAAAAAAAAGATGAAAAGAAAAAGAAAGCCTTATTTGCTTTGTTTTCCAATAAAAATAAAATAAAATAAAATAAAAATTATGACATGAATAATCTCCCTCAATTACAAGTGATTCTTATTTGTCTCTTCTTAAAATTCACAATTCAAAAAGTGAATTTATAAGTAACCTAGTGTAGGGTTATTTTGGAAAGGACAACTAAAGTATATCAGTACAGGAGGAATTAGGAAAGGGAATATGATTGAGGCGCTACTACGTGGGATAAAGGATGGAGTGGACCAAGCACAACAAAGAAACTTCCAACTGGAAGAAGTATGGTGTGATGAGAAGGATGTGCGAGATCTACTTTCACCTCGGAACCACAATACGTGGCAAATAATTTATGTCCCGCTTTTGGTAAATTTAGTAGGTAATATGAAGTGAATAAAACATTTAGGATTCTAGTTTGCTTGCACTCTAGCAGTAGCTCAAGTATCTTGCATACATATCCTCCGTAGAATATCAAAAAACATTAGTAGTAATAGATACTACTAAACTTTGTAGCTGTTCACCTTAAGTAATAGCAATTTTTTCTTCAGTACCAAAAAAGAAACCTAATTGCTTTAGGCAAAGTTGTATTTAAGGTATTCATCCAAAGGAGGAATGTGGTATTTAAGGTGAATACATAGGTTTTGGCTTTCGAAATCATTTTATCTTCGATTATATTCTTTTGGGCAGATGATAAATACATTTTTGTAGGACTAATGACACCTACTAAAGTAAAAATATGTTGGATGACATTTCATTTAAAAGCGAAAAACATTTGCAGCTTCACAATTAAACACAGGTTTAGAAGATCCACCTCAAACACTCAATCCTACAACAATAGTTGCCCCCATTACACCGGACCTAACTAGAACCTCAAGAAGTAAACCCATGAGCACACATAATATGATTAAAATCGAAAGGAAGGACACCCAGAGGCATCCCAATCAAGCTCATTCTTGATCGTGGCTGACCAAGGAGCATTAATATCAGATGGGTGCAACCTTGTTGCCAAGTTTGCCAAGATATCAGCTGCAGCATTAGTCTCTCTATAACAGTGGGAGATTTTTCACTATACTGAGTCTAGGAAAGCCTCAAATCCTCGCCATCGTTGAAGAGTGAAGCATGGAACAAGTTTCTGCTGTACCAGAAAAACAACCACTGCTGAATCACATCTAACCAGATCCGATGAAAACCCCAGTGTACAAGTGCTGACAGTCTTCAAACAGTTTCAGATCTTGCACCAATCAAATATAATATGGAACTAACGTGCAACCATTCAACCATGCATTTCCCAAGTCACATCATTTGGACTGTTGCCGCCACCAAATCAGTGCCTAATGCATCGACTACTTGTGCTCCAAAAGAATGTCAAAGAAGATGTTAATTGAGTCCAACAGAGACATGCAAAAGGACAAAGCAATAAGAGGTGTGTTAGGTCTTCATTCTGCCTTCCCTAAGAGGTCAAACGTGAAGCTAACGCCAACCCATAGATTTTACAACTTCATCTACAGCCACCTTCTGCTGACTTAGTTTCCATCCAAAGATAGATTGTCTAGGTAGCAAGTGTTTATCCCAAATGATCGACTTCCAACCTATTTTCACAGTTTTTTGCTTGCTCAAACCCCAAGCTGACTTCAAAGAGAATTCACCATTTGGATTCCCAACCTAGTGACATTCATCCTCCTTTGTAGAAGAAGGGAGAGACACCCTTTGGATAAGCTGAAATTCCTTCTCTAGAATAGGGGACTGAATGGGAGGAAGACATCATTGTGTTCCTTTAATGCATTCTACTACTTTTGTTGCAAATAATATTCAAGTGATCCATCTCAAAACCAACAGCAATAGAGTAAGGACCTAACCATCTATCCTTCCAAAAGTTTATAGTTATTCCATCTCCAATTTTCCACCTTCTATTGTCCTGCACAAAAGTCCATACATTCTTGAGATCAATCAAAAGAGAGGAGCTGGACAGAGACACTTTGAGATTTCCACTTGATCCACCAACCTGTTTCTGAGGAAATTCATCATCAAAGATTTTCTTTATGCTTAATAAACCAAGCTAGTTTACATAAACAGGCAAAATTTACTTCTCTCAAGCGGCAAATACCCAAGCCACCTTCTGATTTTGATTTGCAGACATTCTCGCATTTTACTATATTAACTTTCGTTCTTTCCATAGCAAAGAAAGTTCCTCATCTACCTTTCTGTAATTTTAATAATTCTATTGGGCCATCAATAAACAAAGAAATTGTGAATGGGAATACCTGAAATGATTGATCTTATCAACTCCCCCCTTCCAACTTGAGAGAGTAACTCCCCTTCCACCCCTCCAACCAATTCTTGATCTAATCTCGGACAGTCAACACCTTATCACAAGTAACCCTACCTTTAATACCTCTCCTTTTTTTTTTATTTATTTTTTTTATTAATAAATAAAATGATCAGACTTTATTAATAATTAAAAAACATTTGCAAACTCAATGGAAACATTACACTTAGCACTGCAACAGTAGTTGCCCCAAATACACCAAACCTCACTGGTTCCTTTATCAAGGGTGAAACAAAAAGCATTCCATAATCTAACTGAACCTAAACCTTGGGAACTCTATAGAATCCCATTGTAACTCCTTTTGAATGCATTCAAGCCACTCCCCAATAGTCATCATCTGTTTGAATCCTTAGCCATAGAAGAAGGAGAGAGAGAGAGAGAGAGAGAGAGAGAGAGAGAGAGAGAGAGAGAGAGAGAGAGATGCATGTTAGAGAGAAAGATTGACAATAATAGTTTACGTGGTTCGGATGAATGCAACCTACGTCCATAGGAGAATTTCAGATGTTTCCACTATGTCAAATGAATTGTCTACATGCCTTTTTATACATAGTAAAAATCCTTGTTCATCTAGGACTCTAATCATGTAGAGTCCCTGTGTTACAATGTTTGTAGAGTTTGAGTTTGAATGAGGATAAGAGTTTGAGATTACATAAAATATCAGTCAGGGTTTTAGAAGTATTGCAATCTCATTCAAACTCTATTATGAATCGGTTGAGTCCTTATGCATCTCTTCTTGGGAATCCTTCTTGAATGTATCAAGAAGTGTTCGAACCACTTTAGACTTCTTAGAAGCAACCCTAGCCGCCTATGGTTGAAAAGAGTGGAAGCTAGGGTTTTTGGTATACTGCCAGAGATACTCCTAATATGCCCCCTCAAACTCAAGGGAGGTGAAGTGACCTTAAGGTTAGACAACAATTGATTGACATGTTGGGTATAGAAAGGCTTCACGAGGATGCCCGTGAGCTGATCTTTTGTGTATAAGAATCGGACCTAAAGATCCCCCTTTAGCAACCTTATCCCAAACAAAGTGGAAGTCTATTTCTTCATATTTTGTATGAGCAGGAAAAATGGGTTCACTATGAGATACGTGGCCCTCATATTGTCACACTATAGAACTGGCGCATCAACCAGAAATACATGGAGCTCATGCAGAAGGGATTGAAGCCAGGTTAGTTCAACAATAGTTTTGGCTAGGGCTCTATACTCAAATTCAATGTTGGAACAAGCAACAATTTCCTGTTAACAAGAGCTCCCAAAGACAAGATTACAACCCAAAAAAATTGCATAACCTCTAGTAGACTTCCGATCATTAGGGCAGCCAACCCAAACAGCATTTGAGAAAGTTGTTAATGTCATTTTGGAGGATTTGCTTATGACTAAACCATGAGAGAAAGTTCCCTTCAAGTGGTGTAGAATCCTTTCATAGTAGATAAATGATCATGAGTCGGACTCTACATGAATTGACATATCTTATTGACTGCAAACTGTATATCCAGTCTGGTCATGGTTGTATATTGGAGAGCACCCATCATATTTCTGTACAAGGTGGGATCAGCAAGGGCCCTAAATCCTTCACAGAAAACACAAAAGCAATCTTATCCAAAAAATAAGTGAGGAGAGAGTCAATGATGCTAGACAAGAATTATATCATCCACATAGACCAAAATATATAATGTACCAAGAGGCCCATAGTAAATAAACAACAAAGTGTTAGTCTTAAAACCAATAAAGCCATAGTCCAACAAAAAGGAACTAAGTCTACCAAACCATGCTTGTGGGGCTTGTTTGAGGCCATAGAGGGATCGATGAAGCTAACATACATGATCAGGTGATGAGAGTCCGTAACTCTTGGGGGTTGTTTCATATAGACAAACTTATTCAGAAAACCATGTAAAAATGCATTTTGTACATCCAATTGCTGAATAGGCCAAGATCTAGAGACGACAAGATATATAACCAATCTGATAGTGACAGGCTTCACAACAGGGCTAAAAGTCTCATTGTAGTCTAGACCTTCTTGTTGATTAAATCCTTTGGCATCCACTTTTGCTTTGTATCTATCTATTGAACCATCAACTTTTATTTTGATTTTCAAGACCCACTTGCATAAAATAACATTGTCCTAGTAGGAGGGGGAACAAGAAACCAAGTTCCATCTTTCAAAAGGGCATTAAATTCTTCATCCATAGCTTTGTGCCATTGAGGACACTTATTTTTGTTGGTTCAAGATATTGGCTCCAATTCGGTTTTGTAGGAGAGAAGATGGGGGAGAGTAAGACTCTGTGAGGCGGATTGGCATTGGATCTAGTGATCATGGGATGGGTGTTCAAGGAGGAAGTAGGTTTCGGCGTGGTGGTGGAGAGAGGAGAAGGAGGGTGGGGATCATAGGGTAGAACAACTACAGGTTGCATAGGAGAAGATGATTCAAATGGAGTGGACTCAATGGTTGGAGAAGGTAGAGATTCGGTGGGGCAGAATGTGGTGGTATCAGCCTAGGGTTGTCACACCCCACCTAACTGGCTCTAGACTCACCCGAATACCCATGGAGATGATATATACTACAAGATCTAGGTTCATGGCCAATCCATAACAACACAATAACACATTGCATAACCCAAGAGAAAAGAAATAAAAGATATCAAAACCTCGAGTTATTATAGTCATCCTCAAATGATAATCAAAATCATAAGCAAAGTTAAAAAGGAAAGTTAGAGTTACTATAGTGGAAGTCTTAATGTTATCAAGAAAGAATTTAAGAAGGTAAGTAACACCCTTGTCTAAAAAATAAATAGGGAATATAACTAATTGCAATCAAGGCAACTACATCTCCAGATGATACTCCAAAGCCTTCGAATGGCTGGACCCCATAGGAGCAGTCCGAGCAAGGACATGATTCTCCGTACACCTCGATGTTCTCTCTATCCAATCCCTCATAGGACTCTATTGGCAACAAACTCTCTAAGTAAATGGGGTCCTCATAACCTGCAACAGACTAAAGAGAATATATATTCGACAAGTGGGTACCATAAAACTTAGTGAAGTCAACATAATCACATATCGCGCATCCGACACACGAAACAATATACATAGATGTATAAATATAAATGAGATAATGAATGATCATGCAAGTATGCTCCTGAACTCTGACAAGTGTAGTCTCTATGGCGGACACGTATTAAGTTACAAAACTAGCCTCCTCTTGAAGTCTCACCACTTTCCCTCACGGATTGGTTACCTCTTCTGGCAAGCCACGACAATGGGTTTAGGTCACATCACAATGTGGCTGGGGATTAGGTCAACACTCTCTCACCCCACCATTTGGCCTGAGTATTGCCACGTGTCAGGGAAATCTAGCCCAATGCAAGGTCAACTATGTCTCCACTACATGTGATCAAGATACCTTCCCTCATGCCTAGCGCCCTTTTGGCCTGCGTATCCTTCTCACCTAGGGATGTTGTTTCCCACGAAAATCACACATCATGCTAGATTAACATCCTTGTAATCCTATGGTTGTCCACACATGCAAAGGCGGAAGCTCTCGTGGCTTCCCCATGGAAATCACCCATCGTGCTAGACATACCACGAGCCTTAACACTCCGCATATGCAACCTTCCCAATTATATGATGACAGTGGGCTTTTGCCTCTTCACGGAAATCATACATCGTGTTGGATGACAATAGGACCCAGCCACTGCCAATCACAAGTCACTCAACTTTAATGCCCATGCCGAATAGGTAGTAGCATTCATCAAGGTTTATTATCCCATGCATCTGGAAACCTACTGACCATGTACAAAGTTAATTTGAGTGAATGCATATGCACTTGGGGTAATGGGTGAACCCACAACTCTGTAAGGGTGTCAATTGCGTACCGAAACCGTTTAACCGTACCGAACCGTGCCATCTAAAACTGCACCGTACCGTACCGTTCAAATTCAGTACGGTACGTACCGAAACCGAATTTCTTCGGTACGGTTCCAGTTTTAGGTACTCATACCGTCGGTACGTACCGAAACCATACCGAATTGGTACCGTACCAAATTAAGAGATATAAATTGTAATTTTACAATTAAAACACTTCAACTTTTCCCCATCCCTAATTCCCTATTTCAATTTTTCATCTCATCATTCACTTCTCTTCTTAGATTTACTTGTTTTGTCTTTATTAATTAGATTTATTTGCTTAATTTATGTTAATTTCAAATTATATTGATTGGTTGATCACAATTTCATTAGGATCTTAATGAACTAATAACAAAAGTGGTATAAGTTCATTCGTACCAAAATTGTACCGCACTAGATACCGTGTTTAAACCGTTTTCCTGTATCGATTTAATACCGAAACCGTAACGAACCGTATTTGTAATTACCGAAACCGTACCGTACCGCTTAAATTTGGTATGGTATGGTTCTGATTTTCTGTATTCAAAGTTGGTACCGTACCGAAACCGTACCGATTGACACCCTTACAACCCTGGGTTGGTATAGATATATATATATATATATATATATATATATATATATATATATATATATATATATATATATATATATATATATATATATATATATTATATATGATAATGCTTTATGTAACAATTCCCGTATTTCTAACCCGGAATCCGTATTGCAAGTTCAAGAACTCGAAGGTCTAGTCAGATCAATTTGTGGAGTGTCCGAATAGAAGTCCATGATCCATATCCAGAACCCATGGATCTGGATTCTCTTGATGATGAACCTGCCTTCCTTGGAAGTGGATCTCTAGATCAAGGCAAGTGGTGTCTGGAGATGTCAGGAATGAAGGAAAGACCTCCCCCATGTGTTAATTAGGGTTAGGTTGTGTTTGGGTTTCAACCCCTTGAGCAAAGCACCCTTGTATGGCAATATACTAGGGGGCGGTTGCTTGAGGCGGTTGATTGAACCAAGCGACCACCCCAAGCGACCGCCTGGACCTGGTTGCTGGGTTTTACCCTAATTTTCCCCAGACCTCTATAAATAGCAATCCAATTAGAGAATATAATATTTGGGATTGCTGTTTTTGGTGGTTAGGAGGCAGTGGAGACACTCTGGAAGGTGAGCAGAGCGTGGACTGAGATCTGGAGATATTCCCTTACCTTATTTGGTGATTCTGGTTAAGGTAATTGAATCTTCTTTCACTCTTTCTCTTCCTTTAGCTTCTGATTGGTGTTAACCCATCCCCATGTTGTTAGTGGTAACCCAATTGGTTAGTTGTAGCTCTCTTTCCAATGTTTTTGATGAGATCCTGTCTGAAAACGAAACCCTGCTTTCGTGGAAAGGATGGATCTAATCAAGGGGAGGATTTTGGGTAATAGATCTGCGTTGATTTTAAGGTTTTGTTTTACCCCTTGATTATAGAAGTGTTTAGTTCAAAATTTGGATTGAGATCATCCAAAAACTGGATTGAATTGGATGATCAAAAGCTAAGTTTCGGATTGGAAACTTACTGTTTTTGGGGTGGTTGCTCAAGGCGGTCGCTTGAGCCAAGTGACCGGCCCAAGCGACCGGATGGGTCACAATAAGTATGTGGCTTTTGGCTTTTATCTGATTTGACTCATTTGACTTATATGGTCTTGTAACCCTGTTTATAGATGTTCTCTGTTTTTGCTAAAAGTCTTATAATTGTTTGTGGATTGCATTTTAAAGAGCTTCTACTTATTTACAAGTAAGGATATACATTCTTTTCTTTATGCAATGACTTGAACATGCTAGATTAGTGTCTTTCTTTACTGTTCTTTAATCTTATATCTTGATGTAACTGTAATAAGCATGCTGATCTTATTGTATACTTGCTGTTTGTAATGTTCTTGTATGTACTTTATCAATTATGATTGTGGTATGATGATGATAGGTGTATTGTGGTTCTGATGGAAAGGGTATTCCATTGGGATATCTTGGCTTGAGATATCAGAGGGCTATGGTATGGGACACATGCTCACTAATGCCTCTAGCCCTATCATGACTACTGGATGACATACCTAGGGAGAGTCTAGAGTGGCATGGCTAGGTACCCCACATACAACTACCCTTTCGGTAGGGGAATTGAAGCCGAATGACCCGTGATAATGGTGACGTGATTCTGATTCATCCTACAACGGTAACCAGTCCTTGTAGAGATTTAGTGGTTTATTGTTGTTCATGCAATGGTAGGGTTGCATATGTTAGGGTTGGGCTCATGGACATCCAAGGAGCAAACCGAGTGTCATGAGGAGTCATGAGAGCTTTCTGCCCCCAATAATATGTGGATGACCATAGGGTTAGGGAGTAGAGTCCAATAGTAGTAGCCAGTCCAGGAGGGTTCTCATTCCTAGGTTGCAAAGATACGAAACCAAGTTGGTCGGTGCCATAGGGGAAGTATCTGGACTTCATGTAGTGTGTTACCATTATGACTTGCATTGGATTAGAAACCCTGACATGCGCCAGTACTCATGCCAATGGTCATGGTAAGAGAGTGTTGAATTAACCCCAGCCATGGTTTGTGAGCCAGGTGTGGACTCACCCCTTTACCTAGGATCCCAACAGAGGTATCTAGTCCGTGAGGGATCAGAGTGACTAGATAATCTAGACCTACCAAGAGGAGGGCTGGTGTATATTTTAAAGTATGTCAACTATTAGAGACTTGCACAGTTAGATCTTTGTAGCATTCATACTTTTGCGTATCATACGTATCATATATGCATTGCTGATGGTATTGACATATGGATGAAAATTATGTTATCCTTACTGGAGTTCATCGAGCTCATTCCTTTTCTTGTATGTATTATATAAATTGCACAAATGGTGGCCCAACATCGGAAGTTGGAAGTGATCTGTATGAAAGACCCTTCTTATATGAAGAAGATGTGGCACCGTTAGTGGGAGATGGCGATAGCTTGTGTGGGAGTTCCTATGAGTGCATGGAGTGTGCTTATAGAACCCATTGATGGACGGAGGAGACAGGTTGCCAGACATTTTGCCGATCGTATGGAGAAGAGCTGGAGAATCCCTTTCCTTGCTAAATTAGAAGACCAATTTTTAGTTAAAGAAAAGGAACCCGGAAAGAAACTTATTTAGTCATTTTGAATTGCTTTCGCTGAACTCATTATTCTTTTGATCATTGATCCTTTCATTTATTATTTTATTGGAGTATTTGGACTCCTATAATCTTTCTATTAATTATTGCACTATTTCTGCTCATGATTATCTATTACTTGCATTTATTATTATTGATGGTAAGATCGTGGATCCTATGACGGTTCACTCCTACGGGTTGTCGAGCGGGTAACCGAGACCGGCGGGTGGGGTGTGACATTTTACCACGCAATTCCTATCACACCACATTCACAATCATCATTTGAATGAATTGAATAATAATATAAGCATAAAATATTACATTACCACCTATTCGTGCAAAGTCTCACATACAACTCATAAGAATGTATACGACATTTGCAACAACAAGAATTTGGATTTGAATCAAATACACAAATACATGATAATGTATTCCTCACCTATAAATGACAAGAATGATCTTCAAGTGTCCAAGGAACCCACAAATCAAGGGTGCTAACAAGCTACAAACTAAAAAGCCCTAAGCACTCTAGTCAACCACTAGTCAACCACTTCCTGGCTACAAACTAAAAAGCCTAAGCTAAAGTCTTTTGAAATCTAAACTTTTAGGGCTTCAATGGAACAGTAGTAATGTTGCAAAAATATTCCAAACATGCAAACAAGTCTCAAATAAAAAATGCCCACTTTGGTTTTGAGAGTGTTGCTTGCGGCATCTCTCAGATGATGAATCAGTCTCAAATGGAAGGGATAGCATGATCCATCATCAAGGAGGTTGGGAAATACAATGGGGAACCTAAACACCTAATCAGTTCATACCAACTACTACAATCAACACCATTATTGCATTCAACCATCTTAAATACCATGAAGAATAGTTGTAAAAAGGGGGTGTTTAGAGTCTTCTTACCTCAACACTTGATTACTCTTGTGATCAACGCTTCGACATCGCTAAATGTGCAACGATTCTACCAAACTCCAAGCTTTTCTACTCTCCCAAGCTCTCAACCTCCAAGAAACATAAACAATTTATTTATGAGGCTAGAGATTAATAAAATAAGGTTTCTAAACTTGAAAACCCAAAAATGGCCTTCTTGGGGTAGGGGCAGTCAATTAGCTTGACCAACTGCCCTTGATCAACTGCGCCTATAACTTCTTCATAAGAAATCTGGCTGGTTTTGCAAGGTAGACTCCTCTAAATATGCTTGACTCAATGGTATTCTTTACCTTGGCATTGGGGTCCTCTTGCAGTGGTTCCCGTGCATGCAAAAATCTCATTTTTAAGCCTTCTGGTTGATTTTCTCTCTCCTCTTAAAATCAATAAAGGTGTCCGGGTCATCACTTACCATGTCCAAGACCATAGGTTCACTTCCTGAATTCCCGGGCTCAACTCAAATGGTCCAAAGTTGCCTTCTACTAGCACTCTAGGTTCGTGGACCTGAAACGACTGGTTATTGGGTTAGGATTTAGGGGATTTTATAAGGATTATGTAGGACAAGGGGACACCCAAGGAGGGAGGGGTGTTTGATAGGGAGAGGGATTCTCTCTACGTAGTTGATTTTGGAAAGGAAACTGCCACGCATCAAATACAACATGGCACAAAGCAGCAGTACCACAATGACGAGGACTATACCAAAAAACAAATGCTTACTAGATTGAAACTCTAGTTTATTTTTATTATATTGATGAAGGCATGGGTAACAAGCACAACCAAAAATCCATAATGCATTATAATCAGGTCATTCTTAAAGAGTTTGTAAAGAGGTGAAACATTACCCAACATAGAAGTGGGAGACCGATTTATTAAAAACACTATAGTCTCAAAGGCATGGTTCTAATAGGGTTTGGGACAAGAGGAAAAGACCCCAAGGGAGAGTCCTGTCTCAACAATATGTATGACGATGTTTAACGGCTTCATTCTGCTCATGTATGTGGGGACAGGGAAGATGATGGTCAATGCAATAGGTTGTTAGAAAAGTGGATATAGTCCGATATTCACACCACCGCCCCCCCCCCCCCAAAAAAAAAAAAAAATCACTCTGATATCTCTTAATTTGATAGGTTATAGAGTTCAACAAGCAACTTAAATCTTTGATATCTCTTAATTTTAATGCATTGGATATATCCAAATATATTTACTAGAATCATCCACAAAAATAACATAATATCGAAAACCATCAACATAAGTCACTAGGGAGGGATCCCCCACATCCAAAAAAAAAATCAAATCTAAAGGTCCAGTAGAGACAGAGCCTGAAGGGGAGAAGGGAAGATTATGACTTTTCCCTTTTTGACATGCTCCACAAATAAAATTGTCCTTTAGAATTCTAAAGTAACAGGTAAACTAAATTTAGAAGCAATACTACAAACTAATTTAAAGCTGGATGACCCAGTCTAGAATGCCACTAAGAAACTGAAGTGCGTTCACCAATCATAGCCTTTGGAGAAAAATCACCCAACTGCAACTGGTAGAGTCCATGTTTAATGGTTCCTAGAAGAAGACGATTCCCTGTTGCTTGATCCGTCACAAAACAATGTCAGGATGAAACTCAAAAAAGGCACTAATATCATGTTTAAATTGAGAAACTGATAATAAATTTCACTTTAGGAGGATGAACTATAGAAGACGGCATGAAAAGAGAAATACCAGTATGAGTCATTGGCAAGCCTGTACCATTGCCACCTTACACTTGATCAAATCAAATATAAGGTTGAGCCAATTGAAAGTTGTCAAGCATACGAGTGTTGTGATTTGTAGTGTTGGAGTTAGGATACCAGTTTCATCTTGAAGAGAACCACTAGAGACTTCAAAAAAATTCACAAACGTGGGAGCATTGGCCATACCTTGAATAGCATGATTATAATGCTGATAACAGTCACGAGCCTATGTCTAGGGCGATCACAAATATGACACAATAGGGAACTGCTGATTTTGTTTAAAACCACCACTAGGAGGATTCGGTGGCATAGGAAAAATAGGAGGGCTAGTGCTAATGGGCCTCCCACAAAATTTGTTTCCTCTACTATTGGGGCGTCCCCTAAAGGGAGGACTCGAAAAGCAAGATGTGCAAGTATTACTTTTCTGAGTCAAGCTTGCCATCTGAGGTGATTCAAAAGCAAACTCATTGTTAAGACGAATCTTTTGTGTTAGTAACATGCCTCTTAATTCAAAAAAAGTATCAGGAAAACCATGAGTAGTAATTGAAGTAATGATTGTAGAGTAATTAAGACTCAAACAACTCAAAGTAATGTTTGCAAGATTGTCGCCAGAGACAATTACCAACAGCGGCAAGTTGATCAGTGACTTTTTAATCCGAAGGAGGCAGTCATGAATGCTACTGTTACCTCGTTTCATTGTCTGGAGTTGAGAGCTAAGTTGCATGATCATATCAGTAGAAGGAGTGGCATAAGTCTTCTCAACTTGATGCCAAACTTCGTTGGTGCAGCCAACAACCTGAGCATGAACGTATTCAGATAATGAAGCAATGATCCAACACATGAGAAGCTGATCTTGACAAATCCACTTTCTATACTTAGGATTCAGCTTGGAGATAGGGACAAAGTCTTCATCAATGATGATGGTGGCAGATGGGCATGGTGAGGAGCCATCCACAATAACAAAATAACTAATGTCTTTAAGAGGGGAACAAGTTGAGATCTCCAAAGCAAATAGTTGTTCTCCGTGAGCTTAATGGAAAGGATATTCTACAAGGAAGAAAGCAAAGCATGGGGGGAAGAAAAAGCTCGGTTCTCTGAAGCCATGTTTGAGAGAGAGAGAGAGAGAGAGAGAGAGAGAGAGAGAGAGAGAGAGAGAGAGAGAGAGAGAGAGAGAGAGAGAGAGAGAGAGAGAGAGAGAGAGAGAGAGAGAGAGAGATTGACACCAACAGTTTATGTGGTTCAATTGAATGCAACCTATGTCCATGGGAGAATTTTAGATGGTTTCCACCATGTCGAATGAATTGTGTACATGCCTTTTATATAGAGTCAAAGTCCTGTTCATCAATCATCTAGAACTCTGATCATGTAGACTCCCTATGCTACAATATTTGTAGAGTTTGAGTTTGTATGAGGATAAGAGTTTGAGATTACATAAAATATCAATATGGGTTTTACAGGTATTGTAATCTCCAACAAATTCTATTGTGAATTGGTTGGAGTCCTTGTGCATATCTTCTTTGGAATCCTTCTTAAGTGTATGAGGAAGAGTTTGAACCACTTTAGACTTCTTAAAAGCAACCCTAGAAGCATTTTCCTAAGAAGAAGTGGCAGCTAGGGTTTTCGTTATATTGCGAGAAGTACCCCTAATATCATTAGATCCACAATTTTTTGTTTCCTATGAGGAGAAACTCACCCTAGAAACAATTTGCTCTTTTCTAGAATGATATGTTGTCCTAAAAATTCTTGATACTTTTTGAGAGAAAAAAACATGTTTTAACTAAATTTCAAGGAAGCATTCTGGAACACAAAAATATCATTTGCCTATAGTAAATGTGAAGGAAGCATAACTCCTCTTGGATCTGGCAAAGAATGCCATCCACCCTCCTTCACCATTGCATTCTCAACCCCCGCTCCACTGCAAAGAAGCCCACAGGGCCACCATTAATAATTACAAAGATCCTAATAGAGGATATTAACTCATGAATCCATCCTTGCCATCAAATTGAAAAGCCAAAACTTGATTGATAAGTGAAATTTATGCATATTATTTTGAGTAGTTAATTAGATACATTTTTGTATCATTTTATCCCAATATTTCATGCAAATGAGCATAAGATGCACTCTCCCAAATTTAAGTAATTTTGGTAAATTTATGTTTATCCTAGTAAAGTACTGATTTAAATTTATCTATGTTTATAGTGGATCATTTTAGTACTTGGACTCCTTCAACAACAAAGATTTTCTTGGAGCAATTAGTGGAGTTCAAGGTTGATCAAAGAAGGGAAAAGGAGGAAAAAGAATCCTATTTAGTGAAGGAAAAAGGAAGAATCCCATGTTTGGGTGTGCTCTGTCCAGTTTCGATGAAGTCCTTTATCGGATGGTCTTTTGACGTCCGGTCGAGCTGTTTTTAGAGGAGAGTTTCATGATGTCTTGATCTTCAAATCAAACGGTATTGTGCATTTGAGCTCTCAAAATTGATGCGATCTATATGAATCAAGAAAGAATGCACCACATCTTCTAGAGGAATTGAATCAAGAAAGATTTGATCAAAAATAGATGAAGTGTTGAAAATTATCTCTAGTAGGTGAACATGATCCACATAATCCTCTGATTAATGAAAAGTCTTAAAAAAGATCAGCAACATGGTCTTGCAATTTAGTCCACTTGCAATCCAAGGATCATGTTCCCTTTTAAGAGATCTGATTCAGTTCTTCACTCTTTTGATCTTAGTGGTTAAGTGATAGAATTTGGAGTTCCTATTACCTTCCTCAAGCCAACCTTTTTGCCGTAGCAAACCATCCTATCATTTGTTGCATTTAATAGTCTAGTTTTCATCATTGTCTGTTGACTAAACAAAGCTTTTAGACATACCATTCTGGACTATCAACCCTTATACATCCTAGAGATCTTGTAAAGCATAAAAATTTGAGGAAAAAAATATTAGGGAATGTTATGTGAGAACCACCCCTTGAGAACACTTTTTCAGTGATTTTTGGCCAAATGCAGAAATAGGACCCCCCCCATTGGATCTGCTAGGCACATGCCTACTATTTAGACCTCGTGACCGGACTCCAAAAAATTTTCAATTTTCATCTTACACCACCTTTTTGAAATTCTGGTCAAGTCATCCAAAAATTATTGAAACAAAAGGGAACATTATGGGGATGCTCACCTTTGTCAGAAAATAACAAAAGTGGATTGTGATCAGATGCTTGCGATGTAATGACCAACTATCTGACATCACCAAACAAATTCAACCACTTGGAGTTACAAAAACTTCTATCCAATATTGCTTGCACTTGCCCCTTACATTGATTACTAGTCCAAGTAAACTTCCTACTAGAGGACCCTACCTCCAGAAGGTCATAAGCATCCATTATGGATTGAAAGTCAGCTACTACCCCAAGATTGAGTCCTTGTCATATCCCTCTAGCTAGTACCCTATCTGGAATACCCGGAAGTGTGATCCACAGCCTCGAAGATCAAGTCTCAACAATCACCCTCCCACATAGCACAATAGTATAATCATGAGCAAGAATAAATCATGGTATAAATGTAATTAAAAGAAATAATCAAAGAATGAAACTCAGAAAGATCAATATCAGAGTGTGAAAAAATGATACCAACATAATCAGAGTATAGATTATCACGGAAATCAACTCTAAAATCAATGCGGAAGGGTATATCAAATCTAATGTATTACAACCAAATAAAAGTATAAAGGAATAAATGAGTCTAAGAATCAATCTAAGTCTTCCATTGGTTCTTCCTCTTCTTCAACTTTTGCCTTCTTCATCTTGGGCTTATACACTTGTATCTTAGGATTTGCATCTAGTTCACGTTTCCAATGATGAACAAGACGATGTCTACTACTATCAATAGGTGCCATCATAGTAGTCCTGACTAGTGTTTGGGTCTTGCCACTGGTCATCAACTTCTCCCACTGCGTCCACAGCTACATCATATAAGGAAGGGTCCTCTGCACAAAAGCTCGAGATCTCTTCCGTACCTGCAATGTCATCTAGGAAACATTTTCCCCAAAGGGTGAGCTCAAAAGAACTCACCAAGTAGTTCAATTACAAATAACAATTACAAACAGTTAAGAACAAGCATGATGCAATATGATATGAGACATTAATGCAAGTATGCTTCTAACTTTATGTATGCTAGTTTCAAGTGGTAGACACGCATTAAGATAGAACACCATACTCCTCTGGGTAGTCTCAGTCACTCTCCCTCATGGCTTTTAAATACGTCTTTTGGGTTCTTTGCTGTAATTGGGTCCTAGCATCCTTCTCGGACTTTCCATGGCTGGAGTTTAGGTCACCACTCTCTCACTCCACCATTGATATGAGTATTGGCGCGTGTCAGGGTTATACCTAGCCCAATGCATGTCATCTACTTAGTCACATCTACTTTACGGTCAAATACTTCCATTTCTTGCCTCTCGTGATCCTTTCGGGTATCCTTTCCCCTAGAGTCGTCGTCTCCTTCTTGGACTACATTGACTCTTAACCCTATTGGTCATCCACATATAATAAACGGGAAGGTTGTGTCCCCTCATGCTTCTTGCATTCTTGGGTGCCCACGAGCCCAAGTTTATTATGTGCAACCTTACCAATGAATGGCCCCCACGACAATGTTGTGTCCCCTCATGCTTCTGGCATTCCTGGGCGCCCACCAACCATATACCGCTATCATGGGTCACTCGGTCTCAATACCCACGCCGATAGGGTGTAATATGACAGGGTTTCTAACCAAACACTTTTAGACAAGTCCTAGGTATGTCAATCAGTAATCTCAGAAAGCGCCAAGGGGCACCATAGGAATGCATCCCATACCACCTCTACTGGTGTCCAATGACATAAATGCAACAAGGGCATTCCCCATTCCACAATCACAACCTAGGCAATCACATCTCAATATGGTTCTATAACATAACATCAAATCTCAATCTATTCACATTCATAATCAATATGCAAATCAACATAAGAACCAAATTTTGAAATTACAAAGGTATAACAATAATAAACAAGTCCTAAGACAGTAGTTAAATCATGCATACAAGTTCTAATATAAAGAAGCATATAATCATGTTAATTGTGAGTGAACGTACTCACCTGAAATTCGATTCGTAAACTGCAAAGAAAGAGATCAAAGGGTAAGTCAAATATCACCAAAGAAACCCTAAACAAACAAGTATTGAACATAAGGAACAAACCCTAAAGTATCGGAATCAAATCGGCGTCAAAATAGAGAAAGTTGATGTCCAGGACACCCTTGGTCGCTTGAAAAAATTAAAAAGAAAATGTGAAAAAGTGGGATTTTGGGGTGGGCGACTTGCTGGGCCCACATGCATGCGTGGGGCTCGTGTAGCGCGTGCAGTGCGGCCAGCGCAACGCATGCGCGCCGCATGCACTGGGGCTGGCTAGGAGACCTGGCTAGTCGACCGGCCGACCGACTGGCCCTTCTTGGGTCTCTAGTAAAAATTTTGTCCCAGAGACCAGGGAACCCCCGGTCGAGTGGGCGGTCAAACCGTTCGACCGGCCCTTAGAAAAGTGTATTTTGGGTCGTTTTTGGGTGTTTTAAATAGTTTAATGCTTGTATATGGTTCAAATGGTTGGTTTGCTTGAGTTTAATACAAGAGATGGGTGTTTTGAGTTTGTGCTTTTGTGAATTGGAAAATAATGAAATCTCAAAGTCTTGCTAAGATGGTTAACTTGAGAAGCCGAGCCGTTGGAAACGGGAGTGGCATGGGTAACTCTAGTGGTTCTAGTCATGAAGAAGGGAGTGGAGTCCCTCCACTAATTACCGAGACACCCCTCCCTCATGGTGGTGGCTTACCTAATACACTACCAGTAGCCACGACACAAGATGTGTTCAACGTCATGACCAATATAATGCAACAGCAGCAAACTCAAGTCAATGCACTCATGCAAGGGGTGTTGGCAATCGGAAACAAGCATGCACCACACCTTCACGGTGTCAGAACTTCCGCTCAAGGAGGGAATGATGGAATCTTTGGTTTGGAACCTCATAACAAACTCATGGAGCACTTCCTCGAACTCCATGTCCCACCATTCACCAGAATCACCAATGATGTTTTGTTTCTGAACAAATGGGTGAGAGAGATGGAGAAAGCCTTTTGTCACTTGAGGTGTGACGAAGAGCAGAAGCTCTTTTCTGCCGAGCAAAATTTACAACATGAAGCCGATGCGTGGTGGGATGCCACACATCCTATCTTGGTGGCACAACATCCGATAGTTACATGGGAAATATACAAGGAAGATTTTTGTCATAACTACTTTTCGGTGTCGGTCTGAGACTCCAAGGAAGGGAAATTCATGGCAATTCAACAAGGAGCCAACCCTTATGTAAACAAGAATCTAGGAAGGCTTAGTAGGCCGTCACCTTACCCCACTCCTCAGTTCGAATCAAGAGAAGCAGGATTTGGTCATAGAATGAGTGGTGCCCCAGTGCACCCAGTTGGAGTCTCACAGCCATCAGGACCTGTCTATGCAAATCCCCATCCTGTCAGTGGTCCTAGGCCAGTGGCTCCTCCCACAATTGTTCGAGGTCCAGGGGAACTCATCTATTTCTTCTACCGAAGCCTTGAACATTTTTTCTCGAAAATGCCTAGAGAAAAGGAACCAACCTACTACAACTTTCAGGCCACCTCAGTATCCTCAAGTAGGAAAGTCTACAGTTTGACAGGGATTGAGATGGACCAGAGTCATGATGTGGTGATAGGTGCACTTCTTTTGCTTCAGTTCTTGCATTTCTATTATTTACACTGGAGCATCGCATTCATTCATTGCATCGTCATTTATGTGGTGTACTTATTTACCATCTATCAAGTTGAGTTAGTGGTTAGTACACCCACTCAATCCATAGTAAAACTTGATGAGGTAGTTGGACAATGTCTTGTAACTGTAGAAGGGAAGAACCTAGATGCCCAACTTGTGATGTTAGACAGTAAGGATTTTGAAGCAATTTTGGGCATGAACTGGCTAACAACTTACATGGGGATCATCTCATGTTCTGAAAAGAAAGTCCAATTTCATCCTATTTGAGCCCCTGTTTTTGAATTCTGAGGTGATTTAGGAGAACATTGCGAGAAGACCATAGTGGTGGCTCTTCAAGTCAAGGAACTAGTTGGAGGTGCTAATTGTGTTCTTCCTTAGAAGATAGAAAGATGTGAAACTTATTGAAGACCTTGAGGTAGTGAAGAAACTCAAAGATGCTTTTCTGGATGGATTACCCAGAATACCCCCGGAAGGAGAATTAGAGTTTGCCGTTGAGTTGGTACCTGGAGCTGCTCCTGTATCCAAAGTTCCATATAGGATGGCACTCTTGGGAGTTGAAAAATGATGGAATTTGTGAGACCGAATGGCATTACCTGGACATCTCACTAATGCACCCGCCGCTTTTATGGACTTGATGAATAGGATATTTCATGATGTCTTAGATAAATTTATAATGGTCTTTATTGATGACATCTTGATCTATTCTAAGGATGAGAAGGAACATACTGAACACTTGAGGTTCGCTTAGCAAAGGTTAAGAGAAAAGAAGCTATTTGCGAAAAGATTTTCCAAGTGGGAGTTCTGGCTTTCTCAAGCAGTGTTCTTGGGTTATGTTGTGTCTACGGATGAAATCAAAGTGGACCTAGATAAGGTCAGGACAACGGCAGATTGGGACCAACCCAAGTTTATTACCGAAATTAGAAGTTTTTTTTGGGACTTGTAGGTTATAGAAGGTTCATCGATAACTTCTCTAGGTTATCTACCCTAATGACAAGATTGGCAAAGAAAGCAGTGAAGTTCGTGTGGAGTGAAATGTGTGAAAAGAACTTTCGAGAGTTGAAGAAGAGGCTGTTGAGATATTGGACCGAAAGGACAAGCAACTCTGAGATCGAACCATTCCATTAGTGATGATTCGGTGGAAGAATCACATTGTTGAAGAAGCCTCGTGGAAGAAAGAAGATGAAATATGAGCGAAGTATCCTATCCTTTTTACGCCTCCGGGTACGTCAATTTTGAGGACAAAATTTCTTTTAAGGGGGGAGGAATGTGAAATCCCTCGAATTTCTACCCCTTTAACTTGTAGCTTCAAGACCGAGAAAACCAGGCCTTGAGTTGGCGACAACTGTGGGCCATTCAAGTCAAGCCCAAAGGTTCGGAAATGGAACCAATGTTGGTGGATGATTCATGTGATGATTCATCAACTCTCCTAGAGATTAAGAGAAGGGGGAAGATTAATCACGATGGTGTAAAAAGGGTGATTTTAGAACGTACGTAGATTGGCGATGGAGAATCCGATTGACGCGAATAAGGTATCAAATCGAAGAGCTTCGAAAGACCTTTCCAACAACCCACAAATACCAGAATCGGACCTTGGTTGGCCCCTCAACTAGGGCCTGTTGAACGGGCAATGGACCGCCCCCGCCCCGGTTTGGGGCAAAATTGGGTTTTTCATGTTTAAAACCCTATTTTGAGTTCCTATTCTCTCATACTCATATTTTGCAATGCTTATACGAGGCTGAGGCTAAAGGAGGAGGAGAAACCAAGGGAAGGAAGGGAATCTAACCATTCGGAAGAATGCCGGCACTCAAGTCATTGCAGAATCGTTAGAAAAGGTAAGAATCCTCAAACCCTCTTCTTTGAGCTTGGTTTTATGGGGTGTTCTTTGCAATAAAAGAAGGATTTGGGTAGTTGTTACATGTTAGGCCTATTGAATGCTTGTATTTAGTTATATTTATGATTCCTTATAGTTTAGAAGTGGTTTCTACAAATCGTTGCAAAAGAGTTCACGTTTGACTCTCAAAGACGCTCCTGAGCGACTCACGAGAGCCAAATTTGGGGCCTTTTGATCCAAAACGAATTGGATCAAATTTAAGGTACCATTAGGACCCTATTTCTACCAATTAGACATTCCCAAAGTTTTGTTTCAATTCAACTTTGAATCGATGGTGAAGTATTGATTTTCGCCGAAACTAGGTTGAGAACGGTGGGTTCGAACCTAGTTGGTAGATTAGGCTTTTGTTGGGTGATTTTGGGAACCCTATTTAAAATCCAATTGACTTCTAATTTATGTCTATTGGTCTTCTTACATGATTAGGTTTATTTTGATTATAATCACCAACTCATGAGTGTGACTTTGTGGAACTTTGGAGATCTTATACTAACTAGAAAGGTGAGGAATATACTTAACCTTATCTTGCATGCTTAATTATTATCTTGCATGTTTAATTATATTAATTAAATTTCATTATTAATATCTTGCATTGCTTTAGTATTTATTATCTTGTGATTATGTGTGAGACTTTGCACGAATGAAAGGTAAGAAAGTATGTTTGCTTCCATTTTCAATATTCTTTGAATGATGATATGAGAATGTGTGTTGGATTGGTTTTGAGAATTAGATTTTCTTATATCTATTTACCAACTAGGGTTGTGGGTTCACCCATTGCCCTAATGACATTATGTGATTGCCTAGATTTTGATTGGGGGGGATGGGGAATGCCATTTTGGCATTTCTATCATTGGACACCAGTGGATGTGGTATGTGACGCATTCCTATAGTGCCCTTGGCGCTTTCCCTGATTTCTAATTGACATATCTAGGGCATGTCTAGAAATGTTTGGTTAGGTGACTTCATGAGTACTACTACCCTTCCGACAGGGGTGTTGAAGCCGGTTAACCTATGATGTTAGTGGCTGGGTCCTAAGTGTCAAGCAGGCTCACTATCATCATAGAGAGGTATGGTTGCATATAATAGATAAGGGCTCCTGGGAGCTCAAGACCGGTGAAATGATCCATGAGAGGACATGGAGAGCATCCTGTTCATTATATGTGGATGACCACTGGGTTAAGGAATGGGATCCAATAGATGCCTCCCGTTGAGGATTCCATTCATATGTGGGAAGGTATCGAACCAAAAGGGCATTAGGCATGAGGGGAGATATCTAGACCATATGTAGTACGAGACCATATGACTTTGCACTAGGTTAGGATTATCTTTAACATGCGCCAAATCTCATACCAAATGGTGATGTGAGAGAGTGGTGACCTATACCCCAACCATGGCTTGAAAGGACTTTACCCAACAACCACGGAGAACCCAATAAATGTCTCTTGTTGAGGGAGAGTGATTGAGACCGCCCAAAGGAGATTGGTGTATAAACTTAATGTGTGTCTACCATAGAGACTTCATGATATAGTTAGGAGCATAATATTATAATCATTCATATATCATATTATTACCGTTAATTACATTATCGATATTCATGTTATATGTGTGGTGTGGAATCTTGTGAACAAATGCATGATATGATGTTGAGTTGACCTCACTGAGTTTTGTTGAACTCATTCCTTTTTATATGTCTATTTCTATTCTATTTCTATTAGAATATTCTACAGGTTATGAGGACTCCTTCCAAGTGGAAGATTCGTCGTTGACAGACTTTCTTGAAGGAGTGACTGAAGAGGATGTAGATTCGCATGGAGCTTCATGCCCGTGCAAAAACTGTTCTTATGATGTTGGATTCCATTAGGGAATTAGTTTAGTTTAAATTCCTTTGCAACAAACTATGCTTCTTTCAAACTCTAATGTTCATTTTGATTAACTTTAGATAATGGATGATTATAATCTTTTAATAATTTAGAATTGATAACTTTATACTTGAACTTGATTTATTCTTGTCCTTTTAATTATGCTATATCATGTGTTGTATGGAATTGTCACCGAACCTAGGTCTTGCAGTGTATCACCCCCACGGTTATTCGGGTATGACTAGATCCGGCTGGGTGAGGTGTGATAGTTATTGTCTTTCTCAGGACTGACACACCCTTCTTCTAGTTTCTCAATAAAAGGTGTCATAAAACTGTCTCTCATCAACCTATCCAAATGACGAACCACTTGGATCCTCTTTTTGTCAATAGGTGTCATAAGAGCACTCCATGCACCCGCAGGAGGCTTCGTGTTGTGCAACACCAATTCCCATTGACTTCTCCACAATATCTTCATTGGAGTTCTCCCATACATAGGGAACTTGTCACACCCCACCCGCCGGTGTCGATGCTACCCAACAACCCATGGGAGCGATTCATAGTCACAAGATCCACTGTTTACCATCAATACTAATAAATGCATGTAATAATAATCAAGAGCAAGAATAATTCAAATAATTTAATAAAACGGATTACATGAGTCCAATACTCAAAAAGAATGAATCAGAGAAAAAGGAATAAACCAAACAATAGTTGGGTTAGAACTTTACTAAACCAAACAACTGCCGATGAGAACCCAGACCGTTATTGTAATACCCCCGTATTTCTAACCCGAGATCCGTATTCCAGATCCGAGAACCCGAAGGTCTAGTCGGGTGAACTTGTGGAGTATCCGGATTGAAGCCCATGATCCATACCCAGGACCCATGGATATTAATCCTTTATCTAAAGAGCTTGCCTTGGCTGGAGTTGGAAATTCTGGAAGTCAGATGTTGTTCAAAGATGTTCGGAATGAAGGTAAGATCTCCCCCATCTCTTATTTAGGGCTAGGTTGGCCTTGGGTATCAAGCCCCTAGTAAAAGCACCCTTGTATGGAAAATTACATGGGGGCGGTTACTAGTGGCGGTCGCTTAACCTAAGCGACCGGCTCAAGCGACCGCCCGGTCTGTTTTCGGGGATTTTGCCCTACTTTGCCCCCAGACTTCTATAAAAGGCAACCTCCGTCTAATTAACAATTACTTTATTCGTGGTTGCTTATTTGGGAGTTTAGACGGCTGCAGGGAAGATCCGAAAGAGTCTCTGGAGTACTGACAGTGGCTTGGAAGATCAGTTCTCTTCTTCTCGGCTTTTCTGGTGTGAGGTATTGAACTAACCCTTCGTTCTCTACTCTCTTTTCTCCGTTAGATTGGTTTTACCCTTTTTTCCCTCGTGTCTGTGATTACCCCTTGGATATTTTTACCCTCTTTTTTAATCTACTTGAGATGGAATAACCGTAAACGGAACCCTACTTTCGTGAGATGGTTAATCCAATCAAGGAGAGGGTTATGGGTAATCTATTGATGATAGTGGATTATTTTCTCTCACCCTTTTGGCTTAGGGAGTGTTTAATTCAAGACTTAGGATGAGATTACTCGAAAACCGGATTGAAATCGAGTAATCAGAAGCCTGAGTTTCGGATTGAAACTCAACTTTTTTTTGGGCGGTCACTAGTGGCGGTCGCTTAACCTAAGCAACCGGCACAAGCGACCGGCGGCAAAAATGATGACCAATTGGATTTCGGTTCTGATTCAAATTGATTTATGTGACTTATATATTCTAATAACCCTGTGTTTAGGTGATTACTGTTTAAAAGAAAAGTCTACTAATAGTTACTAGATTCTATTTTACGGACGTTTCAGTTATATGCAAGTAAGGACAGTCTATCTTATCTATCTACATATACTTGAACATGTTAATCTGATAGTTGTTAGTCTTAATTTCTATTGTTATATGCTGCTGTAGTTGTATTTATTTCTAATATACTACTGCTGTTTGCTTTGATTTCATAATTACCTGGTGAATTGTGAATGTTATATGATTATGGTAATTGGTATATGGTTATGATAGTTGGGGTGTTCCTTTTGGGATATCTTGGCTGATGATATCGAAGGGCTGTGGAATGGGACACATGCCTGCTGATACCTTCAGCACTATCATGATTAATTGATGACATTGTTAGGATGAGTCTAGATTGCATGGCTAGGTACCCCACATGCTACTACCCTTTTGGTAGGGGAATTGAAACCGAGTAACCCGTGATGACAGTGATGTGACTTGGTGGTCCACTGTTAGTCATATAAATGGTAGGGTTGCATATGTTAGGGTTGGGCTCATGGATGTCCAAGGACCGGACCGGGTGTCGTGAGGAATCATGAGAGCATCCACCCCAATAATATGTGGATGACCATAGGGTTAAGGAATAGAGTCCAACAGAGATAGCCAGTCCGTGAGGATTTTTACTCCTAGGTTGCGAAGGATACTGAACCGAGTTGGTTGGTGCCATAGGGGATGTATCTGGACTTCATGTAGACATGTAACCATTATGACCTTGCATTGGATTAGAAACCCCGACATGCGCCAGTACTCATTACCAATGGTCGTGGTGAGAGAGTGTGGACTTAACCCCTAACCATGGTTTGTGAGCCAGGTGTGGACTTTCCCTTTTTCCCTGGATCCCTACAGAGGTAACCAGTCCTTGCCGGATCAAAGTGATGAGACTTACCCAGAGGAGGGCTGGTGTATATCTTAAGGCATGTCAGCTATTAGAGACTTGCATAGTTAGAAATCATAGCATCATTCATGTTTTGCATTCATTCATATTACTGTTGTATCATGGCATTTTTGGATGATGGATGAGATATATGATTGTTTCTTACTGAGTTCTTTAGAACTCATTCCTTTATTCTTTGTATGTTTTAGCCTATACAGAAGAAGGATTTATATCTGAAGATGGGCTGGTTCCCTATGAAGGAACCATCTTGTTTGAAGAAGATGTGGCACCGCCAGTGGGAGATGGAAATAGCATGTGTGGGAGTTCCTGCGGGTGCTTGGAGTGCGCTTATCGCACCGGTTGATGGTCAGAGGCGAAAGGTGGTCAGGCAGTTCGCACTGAGACTGAAGAAGAATTGGAGAACCCCTCACCTTATTAAACTGGAGTCTAAGTTCATTGACTTAGAGAAACAAACTGGAAAGAAACTGATATAAATACTTTTGAATTATTCTGCTACCCTCATTTTTGTTTTATTCTTTGTTCTTTATTTCTTTCCTTTGATATTGGAGCATTTTGGGCTCCTGTAATTCATTTAATTCAGTTATTGAATATTCTTTGCTCTTGATTATCTATAATTGTCTTAAATATTGTTGATAGACTAAAACCTTGGATCTTGTGACGGATCGCACCCACGGGTTGTCGGGCGGGTAACCGAGACCGACGGGTGGGGTGTGACAATTATATTGTTAACTAAAGTAATAATATGATGGAACCAACATGGGTGGTAGAAAGTGTATGTTCCTTTATACCAATTAATACTAATGTTGTGTTAATGTGTGCAGGGGTTCTTAACCAATGGATGAATATGGTTGGATGGAGCATGGGGCTTGCAGTCGATGGACATATTAGGTCCATCAATTTTGGCAAGATAAACAATGAAGATACACTTGAAGCAACACTTGTGGGACTGCAAATAGGAATCAATGTTGTGCAGGATCTTGGAATTGATGTAGGACAAGTCTGGAGTAATCAATTGACACTAGCACATCTCCTACCCAAACCCATTACATCTTTTTGGCCTTTATCTGTAATAGATAAGTTACTGCAACTAGCTAGCATAACACAAGCTATCAGGTTTGATGTGTTCGCATCCCCTGAGCTTCAGCAATGGTTTAGTAATCTAGCTCTAACAGCTACTTTTGTAGGCGTTGAAAATATTGACCTACAATCTTATTTATGTAACCGTTTTTAAGTAATATAACTTTTTCTTCTCATAAATAAAAAATAAAATAAAATAAAATAAAATAATAAAATAAAAGGAAGAGAGAGAGAGAAAAAGGAATAAAATAATATCCCAAAATTTTCTAAAATGATCTGGTTCAACTGCAATATTCCCTAATACAGTGAATTCGATCGATAACACCAACAGAAGAAAAGATTTACAAAAATAACAAGTCAGATATCCACAAATACAAAAAGCATACTAAAAGTTCATTTGAGTTTTTTCATAACCTGGTTGCAACTGATTGTGGGAGAAGATTATTGATAAGACACACCTGTATCCCAACCAGGAACGAACCAAGATGAGGAAGGATTCTTAGTGGTTGGAGATTGTCAATCTTGGCAGTACCATAAATGAATTTGATTGCAGATGTAAATATAATTTGTTGACTATTTTAGGCAGCAACTTCTTCCTAAATTCTTTCCCCAGATAAAAACAAGTGAGTTCCTATTCCATCATCAATCATCAAGAAATAGTCGAAATATCAGTTTCCTAAGATTTCCAAAGAAATGACACAAATCAGGCGCGGGCTATAACATATGCCTCTTTATTATTATAGTATACTTGTTCGACCTCCCTCTTCTGTGATTTCAATATGCCATGATGGCTTCCTAACTTGAAGTAGGGTTTTGATCCTAATCCTATCAGCAAGGAAGAGTAATATTAGTGGTGTTATACTTCTCTCTAAGTCAATTTCAGAAGGTAAGAGTGAAAAGAAAGGTATGGAATAAAGCAAATGGAAAGTGCAAAGTGATATTGAAAATTATCTGAGTGTCTGATTCAAAAAATATGGTGTTTTGAGAATACACTTCTAAATGGATGAAAGTCCTTGTCATCAGTCTCATAATAAAGCCATTCATCAGGCGTAAAAAGTCTCTAAATTGCATCATAATACCTGGTCAGGAAAGAAGTGCATACATCAAGGCCTCAAAACCAGCTATATGCTTGAAAGAAAAATTCCTTGGTGCATGTTTTTTGGAAGGTAACGGATGATTAGGCCTCGCTTTTGGCTGTTGTATTGGACGAGACCATCAACCTACTCTGATTCTGAAATATAACCTGTAACACTGGAGCTTAAAAGGTTATAAATACATCTTTTCCATGATTCAATCCTTCTAAATTAACCATATCAAAAGTATAGGTTATAGTTTAGAACTACAGGGGGAAAAAACGAAAAGCATACACCCAGTCGATATGGTAGTCCCTACCAACTGCAGAGCAACGACCAAGCAACTTGAAAACTTGAATACAAATTCAAATGGAAGGAACTGGAGTTAAAATATGCATAGATTATAGTATTAGCAGAAAAATAGACTGGAATAGATTCACCAACAATCCGGGAAAGAACAAACTCCTAAAGGAATGAAATTCATATAATTAGAACTCCAAAACCTCAGTTCTTGAAGCCCAATACAATGAAAATAGACAAGATCATCAAGAAACATAAAGGGCTAGCAGGAGATTGAGAGAAATTGAGAGAGATCGATTTGTGTGAGAGGAGATTGAGAGAAATTGAGAGATTGAAATACCTTTAGTCATAAGAAGAGATTGAGAGATTAAAACATGAATCTTCCAAATTCGTCATTTGAGGAGATTGAGAGAGATCGGGAGAGATTGAGCGATCATAAGAAGAGATTGAGAGAGATCGGGAGAGATTGAGAGATGGATCATATGAAGAGATTGAGTGGGATCGAACATAGGAAGAGATTGAGAGAGATTAGGAGAGATTGAGACAGATTAAAACATGAATCTTCCAAGTCATGAGAGATTGAGTGAGATCGAAGGAAGAGAAAAAGGGAGATTAAAAACATGAATCTTCCAAATTTGTCGTGAGAGGAGATTGAGAGAGATTGAGAGAGATCGAGAGAATAAAACATGAATCTTCCAAATTCGTATAGGAATATTATATATATTACTATTATTTATATTTATTATTAAAAATTAAAATGTCATAAATATCCCTATAAAAATAACTAAAAGAAAAAAAAACAGTAAAAAACTAATGGAATGTAATATAAAAAAAAAAAAAAGGACAGAAAAAGATTTGCGAAAAAAGAAGAGTACATGCTTTTATAATAGTATATATAGTATGATTTACAAAAACCCGAGCTTATTATACGAGAAAAAGAGGAGAAATAACAAAGATAAATAAATAGAAGAGATTGGTTTCCGCCTACCTCTTGTAGATACCAACTGGAATCCCTCAGAAATCGATCATTCTGATCTTTTGAGATTGATAACAATGTCATCGTCGTCAAACACTGCCTGAAAAGAGATCACTGAAATATATCAATAATCGCCGAAAGAAGCCGAAGAGTGAGAAGAAACCCTAAGTAACAGTTGAGCATTAGAACAACTCGTGAGGAGAAACGATTGAGAAAATTAAAATTTGCTGGAAATATTGAAGATTTGCTTTGCAACCCTAGATCTAACGCATTCGAACTCTATAAGTTTCTAACAAAGATAAATAAATAGCAGAGATTGATTCAGAGCGAGTTCGAAAGGGATATAGGGATATTTCTGCAATGAGAGAACAAATACATAAATTTAGAGAGATCGAGAGGGGTTCTAGCGAGTTCGAGAGGGAGAGGATATAGAGAGCGAGAGACTGAGATTGAGAGGGGTCGTGAGAGATAGTGGTGATTTAGAGAGAGATTCAGAGAGAGTTTGAGAGGGAGAGGGACAGAGTGATAGACTTTGAGATAGATTGAAAGAGGTCAAGAGAGATTAAAATTAAGGATAAATTCATAATAATTCATGACTACAATGTCCAAATTATCCTTGCAAAAATAACTAAAGAAATAACAGATAGTACAACATTATTGGTATTTAGAAAAATTCTAAGGACAGAAAAAGACAAAAAAAGATTTGCGAAAAAGGTAGAGTACATGCTTTTATTATAATAGTATGATAGTATGATATATATGTAAGAATGTATCTTGACCTATATAAGCATAAAAGTTACTGTAATTACAACTGATTCTCACAATTAGAAAGTATAGAGAACTTCAGAGACTACCTAGAATTGGGTTGTAAAAATACATTATAGACATGAGTCAAAACAGAGCAACAACCAACTTCACTAGGCTACTGTGACCCAATAAGTCGCTTATGGCGATTGGTTGGGCAATCAACCGTCCCTATTACAGACAACAACATAAGTCCAAAATTCTGATTTTTTATCTCCCGATTTTAATCCGATTTTGGGATGATCAAAATCTAAATCTCATCTTTAAGGAGCCCACAACATAAGCAAAATTGAAAACCCTAAAATTAAATGATTCAGTAAGTACATCATCTCCTTCAATTTGATCAATCCTTTATTCAGACTTAAGGATCTGTTTTTGGACATGATCCAATCAAGATCACTACTGGAAGAATAGAACCATCACAAATAACTAAATACAATACCATGGAAGGAAGGATTCATACTATTCTAAGAGAAGAGGAATAGGTATAGAGAGTGTGAGATCAACTTACCTCCGATTGATTCACTAAACTGACAAAGGATTGGATCTTCCTTGCAAATCAAGTGTCCTTCACTTTCCAACACGTGCACTCGACTCCAACCGTCCACAATAGTATTCCCGAATATAATAATGAGAGAAAAAGTCGAGGTTTTTTATTTATAGTGGACTGAGCAAAATAGGGTTTAATTCCAGCAAGCAAACCTAGGCAATCGCTTGGGGCAGTTGGTTGATCAATCAACCACCTTAAGGAGCCGCCCCCTAGTACTTTTCAGTACTTGGATGCTTTGCTCAATTGGTTGATCCCCAACATAAACCTAACCCTAACCAACATGTGGGGGTGTTCTTACCTTGATCTCGGACATCTTCAATCACAACTTAACTCCAACTGGTGATCCACTTTCCGAGTCCATCAGGGTCTCCAATGGATCTCCTTTGGTTTTTATCAAAATGGAAGGTTCTTCATCAGTAGAATCCAGATCCATGGACTCAGGGTATGGATCATGGACTTCAATCCGGATAGTCCACAACTTATTTTGGCTGGACCTTCAGGTACTCAAACCTGCAATACGGATCCCGGGTTAGAAATACGGGGGTTGTTATAGAGCTTCTCCTGCTTCTATATAGTCATTTGAAGAAAAATAGAGACAATCCACAAAGATGAGTTCTGATAGACTCAGTAAGGTAGTAATCCCATATACACATCGACATCACAAGCACATCATGAGTAAAAATGAAAGGGTGATAAGCTAAAGTATGGATGCATCTAGCAGCTAACCATGCAAATCTTTAATAAGGCAGACATTGCTTTAAGATATAATACCAGCCCTCCTCTGGGTAGGTCTTGTCACTCTAATCCCTCATGGACTGGCTGCCTCGGTTGGGATCCTAGGAAAGGGGGTACAGTCCTTGTCAATCAACCTTGGTTGGGGTTTAGGTTCACACTCTCTCACCACAACCATTGGCATGAGTGTTGGCGCATGTCGGGGATTCTAACCCAATGCAAGGTCCTATAGTAACATAGTACATTTGGTCCAGATACCTCCTCTATGGCACCAACAACTCGGTTCAATATCCTTCTCCACCTAGGAATGAGAATCCTCATGAACTGATTACCTCTGTTGGACTCCTTTCCGGAACCCTATGGTCATCCACATATCATTGGGGCGGATGCTCTCATGTCCCCTCATGACTCTAAAGGCACCTATTGGGTGTGCATTAGCCCAACCCTAACATATGCAACCCTACCATTGCATGATCTACTGTGGACCACTGAATCTCCTCACGGACTAGCTACCACTGTTGGATAAAACAGAGTCACATCACTGTTATCACGGGTCATTTGACTTCAATACCCTTGCAAAAGTGGTAGTAGTATGTGAGGGTACCTAACCATGCAGCCTAGACCTCCTAGGTATGTAAACCAACAACCATGATAGTGCTAGGGGCATTAGAGAATAGTGTCCCATCCTAGAGTCCCTGATATCACAATGTAGGAATATCAAACAAGGATAATCCTCAATACTATGCACCAAACACATCATACTACATCAAGTAATAAATTAAATAAATCTAACATCATCCGTACTATGTCATTATCAGATAAGAATAGACCACTGTTATAGTAGGTTATAAGTCTACATACATGTTCATAGTGATAGACAAATCATCATAACATTATATCAATCATACATGCAATTGTAACCTTACCTGTCTCAATAGAAAAACTACTGAAAAACGTATTAAACCTTACAAGTAACCACTCTAGAGACCTCAGAGATCACCTAGATTAGGGTTAAGAAGTTACATTAAGGTCTGAGATCCAAACGGAGCAAAAACAACGTTGACACAATCATTGTGACCCATCTTTAGGTTAAGGCTATTGGTTGGGTCAATCAATCGCCTTCAGGCAAAATTCCGAGTCCGAAATTTAGACTTCCGATCACTCATCCTCGATTTGATTTCGGAGTGATTCAAATCCGAATTTCGTCCTTAAAACACCAAAGAGTACACTAGATCACTGATTATAGAAGAGGAAGATCTAAAGATCACTTCATCTTATTTGACAAAATTAGCCCTTGATCCGGATATAAAATCCATCCTCTGGCGTGATCTAGTCAAGATCATTGATGGGAAAGATTTAAATAATTTAAACTTGACACTACATAATTTTAGAAGAGAAAACTACTCTCTAACATTAGAAAATTCAAAGGAAACCAAAGAGTAATTAACCAACCTCCAAAAGATTGAAAAGTCAAAGCGAGATCCAAGCTTTCTTTGGAAATCAAGGATTCTTCTCCACCTCGCACATGCACACAGCCTTTACTTAGTCTTCAGCAGCCACCACGGATAAAATAATGCGAAAGTAGGTCATGGTGGGCCTTATATAGGGAGCCAGGGGCAAAATTGGGTTTTAATCCCACAGTCTGACCTACCGGTCGCTTGTGGGGGTTGGTTAGGTCAATCAACCAGGAGAGCAAAGCACCCAAGTATTGCAACCCCCTAGTATTTCCCAATAATTGGCTGCTTTGCTCTCCCGGTTGATCCCTATCAACAATTTAACATAAACCAACACGTGAAGGGCTGTTATCTGGACCTCAGACATCTTCAAACTCAACTTGTCTCCCACTAAAATCCACCTACCCAATCCATCAGGGTTTCCACTAATTTGCCTCAGGGTTCCCAGTAAAGTAGGTTCTTTGCCAGTTGCATCCAGATCCATGGGTTGAGGGTCTGGATCATAGGCTTCAATTTGAATGGCCCACAATTTCTTTCAGCTAGAACTCCAGGTACTTGGACCTACAATACAGGTTTCGGGTTAGAAATACGGGGATTATTAGAAGTACAATTCTAGATGAGGCCGCAAAACTCTTTCTTCCCGTCTCGTCACTAAGTATACAACTGATAACATCATTAAAAGCTAACTTTCTTGTGATTGTGTTTCTAACATCGATAACCAAGTTATTTCAACTTTCAGGCAAAGAACACAAGAACAATAGGGCCTAAGTTCATCATCAAAACTCATATCCACATATTGTAAATGACTAGAAACCATATAACTCATTCAAAATCAGATATGGTCATATTAAAAAGTTTTTTCATAAGAAAAACTTTATTAGAGGTAGAGGGTTTTTCATATAACTTAGCTAGTTCTTCCATCACTCCTACCATTGTGCTCTCTGTTGTGATGGTTGAAAGCAACTTGCGATGTGAGTGACAACCACATCGTAGCCTGTGCCTTCCGATCAAGAATCTTCCATTCATCTTCCTTTATACTATCTGGCTTCTTTCTAGATAATGAGAGATAGAGATATTTCAAGTACTAAAGATCTTCCATATGCAATTTCTGCCATGTAAAGTTCTGCTCATTGAACTTCTTGATTTTTGTCTTTCCATCTCTTGCCTACTGCCACTCAATCTAAAATCTCCTTTTATATCTACCAAAAAAAAAAAAAATGGAAGATAAACACAAGCACACAAGACAAAGAATTTACATGTTTCATCTAAAGGCTATGTCCACAGCCAAGCAAATTTGTTGTTTCACTATGAGGAAGAAGAAGAAGAAGATATTACAGCTTAGCCAATTTTTCTCTATCCACTTTCTACATTCTCAACCCAAATTAAAAGTTTATAGATAGTTAAAAGAAAATGGACACTGACAAATTTACCCCCATACTCAAAAGGAGTGCCGAAAAAAGAAAAAAAATAGAATTTCTATAATCTCCAAGACCAATTGCAACTTCCTTGTATGCACTATCTATACTTCAATTCCAAAGTCATCACAAACTTTCAAATTGTTTTAGGCTCTCAAATTGAGTCCGGGTTCATTTCATCACATGCATATTTTACCTTGGAAATAGTAGACTTCCCAAAATTGTATCTTGCCAAAATTATACTTTCTTTAATTTGTCGAGACACCTCAACACTTCTATCTTTTGATGAACAATTCAAATTTGAATCAATTTTCACATGTGATGAAATTAGTTTCTACCACTACACACTTTGAGATCTTGTGTTGTAGCTTGAAGGAGGAAGATCCTGCAACACTTTCTTCCCTAATTTTGTTGCACTATGTCCTTGTGCACCAAATGCATGGGAGGCTCATTTGGCTTCAAATTTGAAGGGCATTGGCTTGCGGCACTTTTTCTCAAACTCTATAATGGCCAATGTGTGATCAGAACCAACCATGGCATGGCGATGCACTATGACATTGTGGGAAATATGTTTAAAACCTTATGTGTGTGTGTATATATATATATATATATATATTATTATTTTTTTAATATTTTTTTTAATCATGTCTTTTATTTTAGGATTTATATAAAGGAGATGATTATCTCGTTTATATATAGTAAGGACCTATGTAACATATCTTTGGGGTTAAGGATTGAACCCTGGTGTGACCCAGCTATGGTTATATAGTTATATATATTACTTAATATTAATAATTCTATATGACTTGGGACTTGGGACTTGGGACGTGGGTCGTGGGTCATAAGCCTTGATGTCTGGAAGACTGATTTTGTCATGGGCCCTAATCCGGAAAGCCCACTACTGGGTGAAAATGTGGAGATGCCATTAGAGAAGCACTTTCCCTTAGAGAAGTCAGCTGAATAGGTACCTTCCTATGGGGAGTTGAGCTGAATAGGTACCCTCACAAAGAGAGGCGACCTTACTCTTCCACCCACATCCTTTGGGGCTCTGTATAAACCATTTTTGAGTTCCTTTTGACATTGAATTTCCTTACACCTTAAGTAATCTTTCTAGGATGTAACCTTAAAGGTTTGGGCTAACTGATCTTGGGGGTGAAGACACATTTGGTACTTGTATTGCACAAGTCGGGGTGTCTAAATACCTTAAAGAAAGTACTTTTAGTACGTTTCAACTCTTACGAAATATCGTGATTACAACAACCTTTCAAGTGTTTGTGTAGATTCCTCAAGAAGTTCTCAACAGACATTGAGAAAGGTGCAACATGAGTCCCATTACCAAACACTTTATCCAGGCTTTCTAGAACTTGACCACCTCCTAAAATTTTATTTGACTGAAGAAAAACGAAAAAAAAAAAAAAAAAAAAAAAAACTGGACCAGTAAACTTGAGCTTAGTGAGGTTGCAATCTGAGATTGCAGCTTTGGAGGAACTCTATATTTTTCAGTTTCCAAAAGCACCTCGTTGGAGTCCCCCAAACACAATCCAAGGTCCTGAAATGATGGAACCTAATCGCCGCCATGCCCCCCATGTATCATACCTTTCTGCCGTTGAGGCTTCTTGATAACAAATGTATCTCACACACATGTTTATTAGAAGTAGTATTAGTGTATTTATACAAACTAACATGTAACTAACTACTAGTAGATATACTACTCTCAACACAACCCCTCAAGCGAAGTGGAGTAGATACCGTAAGCTTGTCCCGAAGAGCAAGAAAGCGAAGCCGAGGCAATCCCTTGGTAAGAAGATCAACAAGTTGATCAATAGTGGAAACGTATCGAACAACAAATTGACGAGAGGCAACAAGATCACGAACAAAATGAAAGTCAATCTCAACATGCTTTGTCCTAGCATGAAAAATAGGATTTGAAGTCATATAGGTAGCACCAATGTTATCACACCATATTACAGGAGCAGTGGGAAGAAAGGCACCAATTTCTCCTAATAATGATCGAATCCATAGAAGTTCTGTGGCAACAGATGCAACAGCACGGTACTCAGCTTCTGTGGAAGAACGAGAAATAGTTCTCTGCTTGTGAGAACTCCAAGAAATAAGATGATTGCCAAGAAAAACACTAAAGCCAGTAGTAGAGCGGCGATCATCAGGACATCCGGCCCAGTCTGCATCAGAATAGCCAGTAAGAGTCATAGAAGATTGTCTGGAGAAGAAGATACCCATATCAATTGTGCCTCTTAAATAGTGCGAAATTCGCTTGACCGCACTCCAATGAGTATCAATAGGAGAATGCATGAACTGAGCAACACAACTAACTGCATAACCGATATCAGGATGTGTGTTGGCTAAATATTGTAATGCACCAACTACATGACGATATTCGGTTCCATCAGATAAAAGTATGCCATCCAAAAGAGAAAGTGGTGCACCATAAGCAAAAGGAGTAGCAATTGGCTTAGCATTGCTCATCTTAGCATGATCTAATAGATCGGTGATGTACTTCCTTTGAGATAAAAAGATACCCTCATCAGAACGACTAGCTTCAATACCCAAGAAATAATGAAGATTTCCCAAATCTTTAATAGCAAAAGCAGTGGCAAGAGTTTTAATGAGGGCAGAAATAGTATCCAAGCTATTGCCAGTAATCAGAATATCATCCACATAGATCAACACATACAATGTGAAGGAAGAATTTGTATAATAATACAAAGACGTATCAGTGCGAGAACCAATAAAACCATGAGCCGTGATAAAGGTGGTAAGCTTAGTGTACCAAGCTCGAGGTGCCTGTTTTAATCCATATAAAGACTTCCGGAGATGACAAACATGAGTAGGAAATGTAGGGTCAACAAAACCAGATGGTTGTTCCATAAAAACATTTTCCTCAAGATCTCCATGTAAGAAGGCGTTGGAGACATCTAATTGTCTAATGGGCCAATTGTTGGAAAGAGCAATGGATAATATGATACGAATGGTAGTGTGTTTGACAACAGGACTATAAGTATCTCCAAAATCAAAACCAGGGCGTTGATGAAACCCTTTGGCTACCAAACGTGCTTTGTAACGCTCTATAGATCCATCAGGTTTCCTTTTAATGCGAAAGATCCATTTAGAGCCAATCACATTTTGATGTTGATGAGAGGGAACTAAGACCCAGGTGCCATTTTGAATTAAAGCATTAATTTCCTCTTGCATAGCTTTTCTCCAATGTTCAAAACGACAAGCTTGAGTATATGTAGTAGGTACACTTGTATCCTCACAAGAAGCTAGTAGATTTAATGGAAGGCGGGATTTTAAGGAGCCAGTTTGGACCGCGTAACCATATGAGGATTGTTGGTAATAGCTGAAATCCCAGTATTGTCAAGTAAGGGTCCAGGGATTAGAGTAGATTGAGAAGCTCTAGAAGTATGATCCAATAAAGAATCCGGGGCTGAATGTAATGATGTATCCAAAGTGTTATGATGGGGCAGCTCAAGACATGTTGTTGGAAAAATATCTGATGAAGGTCCGGTAGGAAAGGAAGTTCCACATGAGGTAGAGATGGTTTGAGGCAAAACCAACGAACCCGCGTGTATCTCTTGTAGTAGAGGTCCAGCTGGAAAGCCCAATTCAAGCCCATCAGCAAGAGCTACCGATCCAAGAGGGGATGGGGTACTTTCATTTAGTGGTGATGAAGGCCCATCAGAGCCTTACAAGAATGCTTTACAACTGAATTTTCAGCTAAAACTACAGATGGAGTTTCCACAGAGAACCATTGTGTACAAGAAGTTAGTGAAGATGAATTAACAAGACCTTCAAACGGAAATTGAGATTCCGAGAAAATAACATGCCGTGAGATGTAAGATTTCCCGGTGAGAGGATCATAGCACAAGTAGCCTTTGTACGATGCAGGATAGCCTAGAAATACACAAGGATGAGATCTCGGATGAAGCTTGGAGCTAGCATATGGCCGCAACCAAGGATAGCAAAGGCAACCAAAAACTCTTAGAAAATCATAATCTGATGACATCTGAAAAAGGACCTCAAAAGGTGATTTTGCACCAAAAGCAGTAAGAGGAAGTCGATTCAACAAATAGACCGCAGTTCTCACAGCAGCGGTCCAAAATATTTGTGGTAAATGTGCTTGGAACATCATTGCAAGAGCTGACTCAAGTATGTGACGATGTTTTCTTTCGGCCATTCCATTTTGAGGTGGCGTATATGGACATGAAACTCTATGAGTAATACCACTATTTGCCAAAAACTGATTTAATTTGCTAAATTCTGTACCTCCATCAGTTTGCATCACACAAATCTTAGAAGAAAAATAAGATTCAACTAGACTTTTAAATCTCTTGAAAACATCAAACAAGTCAGACTTCAACTTCAGTGGATACACCCAGGTATATTTGGTGAATTGATCAACAAAAACCACATAGTAACGAAACCCATCATAAGACACAAATGGAGCAGATCCCCACAAGTCAGAATGAATTACATCCAAGGGTCCTCTACTCGGTGTGGTAGAAGAAACAAACGGAAGTCTATGACTTTTAGAACATTGACAAGCATTACACATAGAAACAGAATTAAAATTCTTCAAACCAAAAGAACGCATAACATCCATAGTTCTCTGAGATGCAGGATGGCCAAGTCTCCTGTGCCAATCAACAGTTGAAACAGTCAAAGCAACAGAATCAGCTTTAGGAGAAAACTAGGAGTCTGCTAATGAAACCGAACCTTCAGATGAAGAAGATGTGCACAAAAAATCAACAGAATACAATCCATTAGAATGCTGTCCCTTGACCAACACCTAATGACTTTGCCGATCCTTTATCAGAAATTCATTGGCAAGAAACATAAAGTAAACATCATTGTCCTCAACAAAACGAGAAACAGAAAGAAGATTACAACGAATCTTCGGAACACACAAAACATTTGTTAAACGAAACACAGAGGAATTGGCTTGAACAATCAAAGAACCAACATGAGAAATTTGCATAGCAGATCCATTACCTATAACAAGACTCTGTGTACCTGTATAAGGTTCTTGCACACTAAGATGAGCCAAATCTGAGATAATATGACTGTTAGAACCTGAATCAAGCACCCACTGTGTAGTAGTACAAGACTATAGAGAAGACATAGCAGAACAACAAACCAACTTACCAACATAGGCATGGTTGAAGCATTGAGGACACTGTGCACACAAGTGTCCTTTTGCCTTGCACAACTGACATCGAATGCGAGGTTCATTAAGAGAAGAATTTGATCTAGAAGAATTTGATCCAGAAGAAGTAACATCTTGCAGACCATGCTGATCAGTGGTAGATTCAGATGAACGAAACCTATTGAGATTTCCAGAAGTTGAGACACCACGACCATAGTAACGACGATTCCACGGTCGTCTGCCAGAACCAAAATTAGAAGACTGACGAAGCTCACGCAACTAATTTTCTGGATTAAACCTTGAGTTTCTAGAGAACTGCCAGCGATCTTGAGAACTTCGCAAGGCAACATTTGCCGTCAAAATTGAGGAAGCAGAATCAGAGGCAGAGACACGCATATGGCTTTCTTGAGTTATCAATAAGCCTTGGAGTTCGATAAACGAAATTGGATCTGCACGAACTAAGACTGAAGTTGAGAAATCACGAAATATCTCACCAAGACCCCTCAAAGTAGTCAGAACCAGATCTTCATCAGAAATCGGATTGTTTGCAGCGGCTAATTCATCAGAAATTGAAAGAATCTCAAGAAGATAATCAGAAATTGACGCAGATCCTCTTTGGACTTAAAAGAGACGATTCTTTAGGTCAAGAATTCGAGAACGAGAGCTCGGTGCAAATACTCTATTCAAAATCGTCCAAGCTTGAGCAGAGGTTCTTGCAGAAATTATATGTGGCAACGCACGCTCAGAAATAGAAGAGACGATCCAGCTAAGGATTAGCTGATCTTGACGATCCCAACTAACCATCGGTGAAATTGAAGGCACAAGATCATTAGATGATAAAGATCTTACCGAAAACATAGGTCGAGTACAAGATCCATCAACATATCCCATAAGATCATATCCACGAAGCAAAGGAACAAATTGGGTTTTCCACAAAAGAAAATTGGTAGAGGTAAGCTTGATAGGAAGAACAGCAACATTTAACGAGATCAGAGAAGTTGCCGGTGCCGATGAAGATGATGGAATATCTGAACTTGACGGTGGCGATGGCGGAGATTCCTCGGTAGCCATGACCAAACCAGAAAACCCCTTTTTCAGAAACCCTGTTTTGTTTTTAGAACTCGCGAGAGAAAGAAAGGCTTGATACCATGATAACAAATGTATCTCACACATGTTTATTAGAAGTAGTATTAGTGTATTTATACAAACTAACATGTAACTAACTACTAGTAGATATACTACTCTCAACACTTCTCCATTCACCACCGTTGCTCTGACATCTACATCCAAAGAAAAAGGAAGAAATGGATAAGTCAACTATATGAGCATTTGAAGAACAGATAGTAACAGAAAGATGAGAGTTCCAAAAAATTGGAATGCCACCTGACCTGCTCACTGGATCTACCATAAACAGTTTCGCAAAACTGAGCTTTTTTGGGGGGTTTTACTTTTATGTAATTCAAAGATCTTTTTTTTTTCTTTTTTTTTTTTTTTTTTAAACTTTCTAAAAGAACCACCAAGTCAAGCCGATTATCTTTACAAAGCTTATTAAGGTACTGAATTTTCAAGGGCCAGCTACTCCTGTGGCAATTCCAACAAAGTGTTTTCATGGTGCCCCAGGAGGCACTTGCTGGAAGCCTCCCTAATCCCGTTCGTTTGATGCTGAGGTGCCATGAACTCGTGCCGCCTTCTGGGTTGGCTCTTTCAGGTGCTGTGGTGGTAGGTGCCATACCAACCGTGGAGCAGATCATGGAGCTTTCCACTTCTTCGACCTCGATCTTATGTTCACTGCATGTAGATGCTATTGGCGAAGGGGGTGCATGGTGGGAAAGATGTTACCAGAATTATTTTATATACAGATTCACCACTTAAAATCACATTAAAGTAGGATTTCAATACACACAAAGATTATCTATTATGTAAATACACAAACACACACTGTAAAACTTATGCAACGACTTTATCACTATTTAAAATCCCCTAAAAACTGACACTACGACTTTATCACCAATTAAAATTCCCTAATAAAACTGAAACTGTTAAAATTGTTATAGATTTGCTTGTATAGTCATGCATTGTGAATCTTAAGGAAACTGCTTAACCCTCTTAACTCAATAAAAGCATTTCCTTATTGTCATCTTCCTCCGAACTCTTTCATTTCGCACTGCACAACCAGCCTGTATACAAGATTCTCGATAGAATCAAAGTCTAGCTGATTTCAAATATCTCCTTTATAATCAAGTTTGAAGAATGGAGCCTGTAACTATTGCTACGCTCACTGGGGTTGTAATTGGACAGATTGGGCTCATCATCTCACATCGCTGGCCTATCTTTAACTGTATCTTTAAGGTTATTGAGTGCTTCCGACATCCACGTCCACCACCACCTCAGGAAGTCATTAACCAAAGAATCATTGATGCCATTGAAGAGCAGGCGCTAGCTTGATTTGAGCAAACTAGAGTGAAGCAATCTGTCTTTTTATCTCTTAACTTATGATGTTTTGTTATATTTTATTGTAGACCCAATTGACTTATCATGAAGTCTGACTCTAATATGACAGAACTCTGTAAAAATTTCCGGTTTCTAGGTAAGTATATGTTAACATTGCTATCCTTATTCTTTGCCTCAATGATGAAGTAGTGGTAAGAGGAAATTTGAAAGCAAAACTATAGGGTAATTTGGTTGAAAGGAGAGTGACCAAATATTTATATCAGTGGATCTTATTCAGTTCGGTATGGCTTCCAAACCAAACCGCATTGAAGAAGACTCCCTCCTTAAAATTCGGGACAAAAAAAATTATGTCCTAGTGATGAGATGCAAGGTGCCTTATCTATGTTTCCTCTTTAAGTCTGAGGGCTTGATGAATTTTCTCTGACATTCTTTAGAGGTATGCGAATTTGTTTCTAAAAAAAAATTAGGGTAATTTTCATATGGGGACCCCTGAGGTTTGGTCCATGTCACTTTTAGTCCAATTTAAGTAATAGATCCCCTATGGTTTTAAGAAATGATTAAATAAGGACAATTTTAACAGAAACTGTTAGTTTAATAAATTTTATGACGAAAATACCCTTGTCTCCTTTGATTTTTTTATTTTTATTATTTTTGTTTTAATGTACTAAAATAGATACTAAAATAAATCTGGAGCTTGAAAAAGATGAGTCAAAACGATGTAAAACAAAAACACTTCGTCTTCAACAAACGATTCGCGTACCTCCCTCTGCCTCTCCCTCCCTGGAGCAGATTCTTGTGAGGCTTCTAATCATACTTCCGGGGTTTCCAATCACGCTACAACAACCCCTACCCAGCTACCTGTTTCCGTACTTGTTCCTGCAGTCGTTCCATTGCAGTTTTCGCCGCCCCAGCAGCAACACAATAATCAACATATACAGTACAATGATTTTGGATCTTCAGAGTTGGCTTATCCAGAGAAATAGTTCATTCCTTTCAGTTTTGAGTTCCTTTCTGTGATGCAAGAAATGATCAAAAAGGAGGTCAGGAATTATATGTCTGGGCTTGAGTAGAGTGTGCTGTGCCTACAAAGTGAAGGGATTAGGAACGCTGCGGTGAAGCGTATTGTCATTAGCAAGATCAACTAAAGTTATTCAGTTGTTCATCTAAGAAGATGGAAGATACAAACAAGAGAGACAGAGATAGCCAGTGAAGTAGAGGAAGCGAGGACCAACTGCAGAAGGAAGGAAAAAAACGATCTTGTTTTTCTTCTCGAAGTCTCCTAAACCTCGAGTCAATCGAATAATTTTTGCTCGTGTACAGAGAAAAAAAGGGAGGTCAAAGACGGGTGAATCTTGAGAAGGCCTGAAATAGGAGTGAACACCGTTAGGTTCTTCGTTCTGTCCAGAGTAGTAGAAAAGAGCTTCAAGTTGCAGAAGCTCCATTTAGTATTGAACAAGAAAATCAATCTTCCCCCAACCGTTGGAAAAAAAAAAGGAAAAAAAGAAAAGTTCACTTCTGAGCTTCATGAACCACACTTGGATCTGAAACACGAAAATCAACCCCCAAAAAAAAATGGAAAGAGAAACACCTTTAATCGAAGTGTTTTTGTTTTAGATCGTTTTGACTCATCTTTTTCAAGCTTTAGATTTACTTTAGATATCTATTTTAGTAGATTAAACCTAAAATTTAAAAAAAAAATTCAAAGGACACAAGGGTATTTTCGTCACAAAATTTATTGAACTAACGGTTTCATTTAAGGTTGTCCTTATTTAGTCATTTCTGAAAACCACAGGGGAGCCTTATGCAAAAGGAAACTTAAATTGGACTAAAAATGACATGGACCAAACCTCAGGGGTCTAGATGAAAATTACCCAAAAAATTATGACATGAATAGTCTACCTCAATAAAATGTGATTCTTATTTGTCTCTTCATAAAATTCATAATTCAAAAAAATAGATTTTATAACTAACCTTACTGCTTTATGCAAAGTGGTGTTCAAGGAAATCATCCAAAAAAAAAAAAATAATAAATAAATAAATTATTGAAGCTGACTTCCAAGGTTTTGGCTTTCAAAATCATTCTACTTTGATTATATTCTTTTTATTATTACATAATTTTGATTTAATTCCACTAGAGTCCCCCATACAGAAGCAGTTGCAATGGATTAACAGGATCCACAAATTAGATCTAATTGCAAGGATTTTATATCAATGATGTCTTTATAGTCGACAAACTAAGCCAACATGTGTTATAAAGATGTAAAACAATGTATATTGTATTTTGTTTTAATGGAAGAGCCATGCGTGGCTCGGAGAGAGATGGAAATGTTAGAGAGAGAGAGAGAGAGATGGAGAGAGACAAGGTTTAGGTGGTTTGGTTGTTTTCTACAACCTACATCTATAGAGATAATAATTGCACTTCTTAATTCCGTGGTTGTTACACATCTCATATATATAAACTAGAGTCCTTGGTCAACATAAGTTTAAGACTCTTGCACACTAGTAGAGTTCTATTAACACAAGTATAGTATTTAGGTACTAGAGTTTTACATTGATTGTTTCTTGAGTGTTTGAGATAAGGTACAACTCTAAATGTGCTTTGGTTGTTGAGACAATGTTGACTTCTAAAGCTCCAATTGTGTTTGATTGTGTTTTAGATAAGATAAAACTCTTAACTTTGTCATACCCCACCTGACGGTATCGGGCCGGTCCCAACAACCCATAGGTGTGATCTATAGCCACAAGATTAGATTACAGGTACTATCGTAATAAATAAAGCAAGCAATTCCACAATCAAAAGCAAGAAATAAACAGTTCATCGATTATTAATAACAATAATGTTCATAATTCCAAAAGAATATTGAGTATCTGAAAAAGAGTATGTCAGCAGAAGCAAAGAATATAATCTAACTAGGAAATGTTAAGTGGAAGCAAATCTCGAAACTGGGGTTTATAGTTCTATCCTAAACCATTCGGCCCATAAAAGTATACATGATCCCAACCAAGACCACTATTCCCTCATAAGTAATCTCATTAGTCTCAGAAGGGCTGGATTTTGTAAGAGCAGTCCAAACAAGAGCAGGATTCTCTGTGCGCTGTAGGGTATTCCTCTGATGGTTCATACCTTGGTTTTGTCAGCATTGAACTCTCTTGGAGAAAGGTTCCCTCATCACATGCAAAGTAATTTGAAGAAAATAGGGAAATCCGCAGTGAATAAGTTTTAAAGAAAGCAGTAAGGCAACGACCCACATAAATACCACGATCACATGAATACAAGAATATGAAATGATGCAATGATATGCTAAGTATACAGCTAAGGACCTAACCATGGTAGTCTCTATCTAGGTAGACATGCATTAAGATATACACCAATCCTCCTTTGGGTAGGTCTCATCACTTTGATCTCTCATCGACTAGCTACCTCTTTTGGAATCCTTGATAAGGGGTACAACCCACATCATCATCATGGCCGAGGAATAGGTCCACACTCTCTCACCACAACCATTGGCCTGAGTACTGGTGCATATCGGTGATTTTAAACCCAATGAAAAGTCATACGGTAACACACTACATGTGGTCCAGATACATTTTCTCATATCTAATACCTTTTAGTCCAGTATCCTTCTTTACCAAGGAATGTTAATCCTCACAGACTAGTTACCTCTGTTGGAGTAATATTTTGTCATGCTATAGTCATCCACATATCTAGGTCGAATGCCTCTCACGTCTCCTCATGACACCCAAGCCATCTCTTAGAGGCCCATTAGCCCAACCCTCAACATATGCAACAGTGGATATGTGTCTCCTCACTCACTTGGTACCTCTTTTAGATGCCCACAGGACCCAGCCACTACCATCACGGGTCACTTGGCTTAAATTCCCCAACCAAAAGGGTAGTAGCATGTATTGAGTAACCTAACCATGCATCTAGACTTCTTAACATATGGGATAGCAACTAAGGAATGTATAGAAGCACCAAAGACAATGGTCCAGACCACAGTCCCTATTGTTCAAAGCTAGGGTTACCAATTCAAGCATTCCCCAAGTCAAAGTCACACAACCATCAAATCACATCATATAATGAAGTAAAGAACAATGAATATTATTCATGACTAACATAAGGTAATTGTTCATGCATAAATAATAATTACAGCATTACGAATGAATTATAGACATGCTAAGAATATTAAAGAAGTCAGCACATCAAACAATCCAATACAATATGTAATTATTTCCTTACCTGTCTTAATGGATAAAACCAAATAAACGACCTAATTCCTCACAAGCAGTCACTCTAGCAGATCCTAGAGAGTCTTATGATCAAGTTCAAGTTGTTACATTCAAGCTTAGGAAGCAATAGAAGCAAAACATACATGGAAACAGACTCCAGGAATTAGCGGGCAGTTGCTTCAAGCAGCCTCCTTAAGCGATCTCCTGGTTGGATGGATAGGTATGAAAATCTAACTTTTGATCTACCATTTTAAATAGATTGGGGAAGATCCTCGGCTTCAATTATGACATGAAATCCCCATAATAATATTCCAAACCTTGAAAAACACAAAAATTTGAACAAAGCTTGGATCTATGAATTAATATCTATATCCAAAAGTATCCGCTATTAAAATAGATATGAGATATATTATCCCAACATAATTTGATCGGAAACAAAGGTAAATAAATATTTTCCATCTCAAATTTTCTTCCAACAGAGATCTTTGTAAAAAAAAACCATTCTCCAAATAGAAGAAAAATAAAGGAATGACAGAGTAGTTAATTTATTTATTTCAAGGATTCGAAAGTCAATAAAGTTTTGCAAGATTCTCGATGAGAATGGGTCTTATCCTCTCCAACATTCTTTTACCTTGCAGTAGTCCACATCTGCCTGTTGCATTACAAAAATGAAAAAAAAAAAAAAAAAAAAAAGGGTTTAGGAGGCTTTGAATAGGGTGTCAAGTGAAAAAGAAGCAAATTTGCCCATACTGCTAGGGGTGATAGTTGCTTTGCCAATCAACCACCTCAAGTATCCGCCCCTCTTGCTTTTTAATACTTGGGTGCTTTGCTCTCTTGGTTGGTCCCAAACAATTGTACAAGCCTTAAACATCATCTAAAAAGGCTCTTACCTTGCGTAGCTCCCAACTCTATCTATCTTAAATTGGATATCCAGTTAACCAAACCATCCAGGTTCTGGCTGGATCTTCTTCCAGTTCCAAATGAGGTAGGTTTTTCACCATCTTCACCTAGATCCATGGCTTATGAGGCCAAACATGGGCTTCAACTCTGATGGCCCATAGCTTCTTCCTACAGGATGCTCGGGTTCTTGGACTTGCGATTTGGGTTTTGGGTTAGGGATCATGGGGGTTATCACATTATCTACTGTTAAGGATAAGGGTTCAGCTAGGGTTGTTGGGCATCCATGTTGCTTTCCAAAAAAAACCCTTGATGGCTGGAGAAAATGTGGCAGCTTGAGCAATCCTGGGTTCGGCAATATCCTTAACGCGCCCCCTCAACCTCATAGGCACAAAAGAGACCTTGAGATTGGACAGTAAAGTAACGAACCATTGATGTGAGATGGTTTTGTGAAAATATCAGGAAGCAAGACTTTAGTAGATAAATACCAAACTTGAAAATCTTCTTTTGCAACTTTATCCCAAACAAAATGAAAATCAATCTCAACATGTTTCGTGCGTGCATGGAAAACTAGATTGGTAGATGGCACCAACATTCTCATTCCAGAGAATTGGAGCATGTGGCAAATAAACATATAACTCCTTTAGCAGAAATTGAAGCAAGGTGAGTTCAGTTGTTGCATTTGCTAGAGCTCAATATCAAACTTAGTACTATCGAGCAATTGTGTTATGTTTTTAGGAACTCCAAGAAATAAGATTACAACCTAGAAATATAGCATACCCATTATTATCTTTCTGATCAATAAAGCAACCAGCCTAGTTGGCATCCAAAAAGGCCGGTAAATTTGTTGGAGATTGTCGATTAATAAAAATACCATGAGAAGAATACCCTTTTAAATACTTTTAAATACATTTCACTGCAAACCAATGATCAATAGTAGGAGAATGCATGAATTCATGGAACTTGTTGACACCAAACTGGACATCTGGGCATGTCATAGTAGCAAAATGAAAGCCACAACAATGCTATGGCAGAGTATAGGACCAGTCATTAATTCCCTTGCAGGAGTAGAAACAAGCTTATAGTATGATATATTTGCCCTTTAAGTAAATCTTGGATGTACTAATGCTGAGAAAGATGAATACCATCATGAGTTTTAGACACAAACATGCCAAGAAAGCAGTGAAGAGGGGCTAAATCCTTGAGACAAAAATAGAACATAGAAATTGGGCAAAGAGACAATCAGAATCTGCTAGTCAAGATAGTATCATCAACATAAACCAAAATATACATAGTGCCAAAAGATCCATGAAATATAAATAGTGATGTGTCAATCTTGAAGCCAATGAATGCATACTCAAGGAGAAAACAACTAAGTCTGTCAAAGCATGCACAAGAAGCCTACTTATGATCATAAAGAGACTGACATAGTCTACATACATGATCAGGATGATTAAGATCAGTGAACCCTAGAGGGTTGTTTCATATAAAATATCTCCGTGAAATCCCCTAAAGTCCTAATCTGATAACCCATTGTTTTAGGTCCATAGAACCCAGGTTGCTAGTAGAAGGCAACTTTGGACCATTTGAATTGAGCCCGAGAGTTGAAAATTTGAATCAATGGACTTGGATGAACTAGGAGATGACCCAGCCACCTTAATCGATTTCAAGGGGAGAGAGAAAGTCACTCCAAAAGGCTTAAAAATGAGATTTTGGCACGCACGAAAACGAATGCAAGAGGACCCCAAAAAGGGTAATTTTGGGATTTTAGCTTTGAAAACCCTATTTTATTGCTCATATTGTTCACAAACAAATTCTCTATGTTCTTTTGGAGGCTATGTCACATCCCACCCCAAATCCACCTAGGGGGTACCCTATCTGGGTTACTCGGGAGTGATCCACAGCCCAACAGATCCAGTTTAGGAACGATCATATCCATTCATCACAATAATATAATCAAAAGCAAGAACAATATATAGTATTCATGTAATCTAATAATAAAAGTTAGGAAATGATCACAAAAGGATCACAAAGAACATCAGAGTGCGGAATAACAAGTACCAAATCAAAAGACAACTATAGAGTATAGCGGAAATATACTCTACAACGTGTGCGGAAGGTAGATCGAAATAAGGTAAAGGTTACAACCAGATTTCCAAAGAAGGGAAATAACAAGGTAAGCAACTAAGTTATAGTTTCTTCTAACTTATAAAATGTCTCATTAATAACATAATCATAAGAAATTAAGCAAGGCCGGGTCTATTCCTGACAAATATGAGTGTTGAACTGATAGCCTCCGCCGATGTAGTCACCGTAGCCAAAGTGGTATGAGTCACCAACTTAGTCTTCAAAGTGTTGACCGTCACAGTCAACAGTAGTAGTACCTGCAGAAAAGTCTAACAAATATGTTGTAAAAAGGAGTGAGTTCAAAAGAACTCAGCAAGGAAAGTTATTCCATAATAACAAAAATCATATGATGTGCAGCATAGCATGATGCAATATGATATGAGACATATGATGCAAACATGAATCTAACTCTAAGTATGCTGGTCTCTATGGTAGACATGCTTTAAGTCATAGCACCATACTTCTTTAGGTAGTCTCAGTCACTCATCACCGGGGGGAAATTGGGTCATGCATCCCTCTCGGACAAATCCATGGTTGGGGGTTTCGGTCACCACTCTCTCACATCACCATTTGGTCTAAGTATTGGCGCATGTCAAAGTAAAGCCTAGCCCAATGCAAGTCATCTACTTAGTCATATCATGTCAGTTCCAGATACGTCCATTCCTCCCCTCTCGGGATCCTTTCCGGTATCCTTCACACTAGAGTCACGGATATTACTCACCGGACTCATCAACCTTATTGGTCATCCACAAATAGTAGACGGGAAGCTCTCACGTCCCCTCACGGATCATTTCATCGGTCTTGAGCGCCCGTGAGCCCAAGTCTAGCCATTTGCAACCCTACCAATAAATGGCCCCTTTCGGGTATCCGCAATGCAATTCATGTCCTCTCACGGAGTGGTTACCGGTCTTGAGCGCCCACAAATCCACACTACTACCATGGGTCGTTCGGTCTCAATGCCCTTCCGATTCGGGTCTGATATGACAAGGGCATCCTAGCCATACATCTAGACAAGTCCTATGTATGTCATCCAATGATCCAGGAAAGCGTCGATGGGCATCTTCGGAGAACATCCCATACTATTCCCTCCGATGTCCAAGGACAGAAGTACCAGTAGGGCACTCCCCAATCCCAAATCATACCTAAGCAATCACATGCTTATTTCCATCCATTACATATCAACAATACATTATCATATTGAAAACATGTCATAACATCTCATAATACAGTATATAAATAAATGACAAGAATAAGTAAACATGATAAATCAAGTAATTAAGCATGGTGTTACTGTCATAAGGTAACTACAGTAGTCATATGATGTCTAAAATCAATTAATAAGTTAAGTCTACTAAGTTACCAACAGCAGTGTAAAAGTCATACAGTCTATGTTATATGGTAATAACCGTCCACCTTACCTCAAATTGTGAAGAAGATGATCCGAAGTCACAAGAGAACGGTCCAACTATAGTCTTAAAGCCCTAAACAAACATACATGAAGGATTAGAGAAGAAATCAAAACAATCGGAGATCGAACGGATCAAAACTGGGAAAAAGTTTCTGACAGCAACCTTGTTGGTCGATACATTGGGTCGATAGTATCGACCAACAAGTATCGACCAAAAGAATTTTGGATAGCAAGCTGGTTTTTTGGGTTTTGGCTCAAAATTGGTCTTCCGGGTCTCGGATCGATATGAAACTTGGAGGGGTGCTTAAGAACAGTAGCATGAGACTACGTAGCAAGAATTAACATGATCCAATGGTCGGATTGAAAACCCCCAAATTGAGGTCCTAGGTTTAAACTTGCAAGAATCATGTTCTTCAATGAAAACCATTACAATTGCAAGAGAACTTAGGAATTGAATTAGGGAAATGATGGGCAGTAACTTAGAGTACATACTAACATATAATCAGCCCTATTTAAAGAAATCAGATTAGGCAAAGGATTCATGTTTTTATGAAGAAAATCATAGTAAGAAGGCAAGAACATTATGCATAATAATCATAGCATGAATATGATATGAAAGGGTTTATTCAAAACAAAAGAGGTTGTAGAAGGGGTGGTTGCAACGTTGCAGCACCTTGTTCCTAACCTCAGCAGCAAAAGTAGGAGTAATTTGGAGTAGGTTAGAGAAGGGAGAATAGATTACCAATGACTGGAAGAGGAGCCGGGCCTGGTTGGAGTTTCTGCCGGAGTTTCCCCTTGCATCAACACCAAGCTCTCCCCACCAGTTTCTTCCTTATCAGGATGAGGCACATAACATGATTCTGAAAGCATCTTTAAGGTTCTGTCACTTAGAACATTCAAGTCAAGTGAAACTACAGAGGTTGGTTGCTGTTCTTGGGGGGGCTGAGTCATTAATAAGCAGCCTCAAAAGAGAAACATGCAGAAGGTGAACAATAGGATTTCTTTAAGCCTTAGACCCACCAATGAACTGGAGCCGCAACTCCTCCTTGGAGGTCTAATGATTTCAAAGAGAGGAATAAATAGAAATGTTGGACAACAAGTTCAGGGTTGTGGCAAAGGTAGCTTGACCAGCAACAATAGCTCAAATCAGTTGGGCATTTTCACGAACATGATCAAGGAGTTGCTGAATCTTAAGGTGCTGTAGAGATTCACCAGCATCAAGTTTCTGGGTTGAGAAAGATCTGATGATGACAGAGCTTGTAAGGGTTTTTCCAGTGTGGAGAAACAGAAAGCCATACCATAGAAACTTGATGGTGGTCCAAAGGCTCGAACCGCATTCACAATCTGTTCAACCAGCAAGTGCTTGGTCGTGGGTTTGGAGAAGTCCTTGGCTGTGGCTGCTGAAGAATCAACCTGTGGTGACCGAGCTTCATAGTCATCAGAGGGCCATAAATCTTTGCTAAATCAGTGAGTGACTTGCTGGGTTTGTGTTCTGATTCAAGATAGGGGTTGGAGAAGAAGACAAGGTAGAAGGTAAGAAGTAGAGAAAGCTGAGACAGAGAAGAAGGTTATAATAAATAGGTTTTATGATATCTCTCAGCTTAACATGTGCAGTAAGGTTACAGCACCTTCTTCACAAACTCAGTAGCAAGAACAAGATGAGGTAGAAGTAGATTAGAGAGAGAGTGAGAGATTACATACCTTGGAGAAGAGATTAGAGAAGAGAGACAATGATTCTTGAAGAAGATCAACACCCAAGCCAAGGAGGAGGCTTAGAGGAGCTTTCCCACGTTCTCAGATGTTGAAATGAGTGAAATAATGATTTAGGTTCGAGGTTTCACTTAAAAAGGAGAAAGGAATATCCAAAAAGCCGATTTTGGGCTTGTTGGTCGTTACCTTTGGTTGATAGTATCGACCAACAGCAGTTTCAACAGAATTCTCAAGAATAGTTCAGCAACTTCGAACAGGGATTCGGAAGGCTATACAAGGTCAAATTGAGTGAGGTTTTCTCCTACAAGTCAATAAAGAAGTCTATTTTCCATAAATACCTTTGGATCAAGCATGGGAGTTCATTATATCTACCAACTAAGATCACCTTCTTCGATGTGCAAGCAGGATTTGCCAGACATAGTTCAGCAACTTCGGACAGGGATTTGGAGGGCTATATGGGGTCAAATTGGGTGAGATTTTCTCCTACAAGTCCATCAAGAAGTCTAGTTTCAGGAAATACTTTCGGATTGTGCACAGGTATTCATTAGGTCTACCAACTAATTCACCCCTCTTCGGTGCACAGATTCAAACTAACACTGACAATGCTCTCAAGTGAGGGGCATCATCGTCAATGTCCATGGGCTTGGGCTCCGACACCAAATCATCAACCAAAAGGGTACACAAGGACTTTTCCTACCACTTCGGGTCATTGGATCAACAGACAATACAAATTCCGGGCCGGGTCAGGGTAAGGATAAAGCCGGACATGGCCTCCTAAGGCTTTCAAGGATAACAACATTGAAATCAAGGTCCAACTTCAAGGTCAAACATTAAACAAGTCTTTCTTTATCCCAAAACAAATAGGGTATCCCGGGCTAGGTCTGGGCTAGATTTCACAGGCTAAGACCTTGGGAGAAGAGAAAGGTGAAGAGTTGGGTCAAATCATTGGAGTTCAAGGTGTGTCAAAGTGCGAATTGCGGAGATTATCGTGTGTGAAGGTAAGAAAACTCTTTCCCTTCATTCTCTATGGATTATTTGAGTTGGAAGTAGGCATTTATGGTGGAGAATGTTCGTAGATGAGTTTTAGTTGTTGTTGAATGGTTGTTGAAGCCTCATTACATGTTCCTTAGTCTTTTGAGCATTGGTTTGTTTCATTTCACCCATTTGAGACCAATCGATCTACTCTAAGATGCCTTCAGGTGACTCTCTAAGAACCAAATTGGGGATTTTGTGTTAAAGACTAATTGGAGTGGTTGGAAGGTGTTTTTGGGACATATATGCTATCCAATTGAAGCCCCAAAAGTCCCCAAAAGATTGGGTTTTGAGATTGAGCAAGAGAGACCATTTTCGGTTTGGACCCAATGGCAGTCGACCTATAACCCCCGTAATTCTAACCTGAGATCTATATTGCAGGTCTAAGTACTTGAAGTTCCAGCTGGAAAAAGCTATGGACTATCCGGATTGAAGCCCATGATCCATACCCTGAGCCCATAGATCTGATTCTACCGATGAAGAACCTGCCATACTAGGAACCCAAAGGAGATCCAGTAGAAACCTTGATGGACAGGGAAGGTGGATCTCTAGCTTGAGACAAGTCACGTTTGAAGATGTCCAACATCAAGGTAAGGATCCCCCACATGTTAGTTTAAGCTAGATTGGTGTCGAGGATCAACTGGTTGAGCAAAGCACCCAAGTACTGAAAAGTATTAGGGGGTAGTTGTTTAAGGCGGTTGATTGACCCAACCAACCGCCCCAAGTAACCAGCCAGGTCTAATTGTGGGTTTAAACCCTAATTTGCCCTCGACCCTCTATAAATAGCCATCCCCGACCTAATTTCATATTATTTTTCTTCATGGAGGCCACTGTGGATGGTTAGGAGGTAGTATACATGAGTTCAGTGGTGAAGAACGCTCGAGTAATAGTGAAGGTTTGATTTTTGATCAGTCTTGTGAATCAGTTGGAGGTTAGTTAATCACACACTCTCCCTACTTGCCTCTCAATACTAGTGGTGTGTTATTCATTCCTCCATGAATCAGTAGATAGTGAGTTGTGATGGTTAGAATCTTTCCATCGATGATCGTGACTAGATCACACCTCAAGATGGATTCTTATATCCGAATCAAGGGTTGATTCAGCTGAAGGAGATGAAGTGAATTATATATCTCCCTCTTCTATATTTTAGAATGAGATAAATGTACTGGAAGTTAAGGACAAAATTTGGATTTGGATCATCCCAAAATCATATCGACGATGGGTGATTAAAACTTGGAATTTTAGAGTTGAGATTTTGCCTAAAAGAGGGGCAGTTGGTTAGGGCGGTTGATTAACCCAACCAACCGCCATAAGCAACCGGTTGGGTCACATTGGCCTTGTCAACTTAATCTTTGCTCTATTTCGACTTCTGATTTTAAGATCTTTTTAACCCTAATCTATGTAATCTCTAAGGTTTACTGGACTCGTTATTTGTGAAGTTTGATTGCACTTTCAATAGCTTTTTCACTTCGACAGGTAAGGTTACATTTATGTATATATGATATGGCATGTAATGTGATGAACTGTGTATAACTTTGAATGCATAAGTGATCATTTAACTTACTGTTACAGTAGTTTAAATGATTCATTGATAATAATATGCTATGTATGACGATTAAATGTATTTGAATTACCATATGGTGTTGAATGATGGGATGTTGTAACTATGATTAAGGGTATCCTTAGCTTGGGATATCAAGGACAATGGTATGGGACATTGTTCTCTGATGCCCCCAACACTATCATGGTTATTGGATTATATACCTAGGAGGTCTAGATTGTATGGTTAGAAACTCATACATGCTACTACCCTTTCGGCATGGGTATTGAAGTCGAGTGGCCCATGATAACAATGATGTGACTTTGTTTCGTCCTACAGTGGTAGCCAATCCATGCGGAGACTCAACGGTCCACTGTTGATCATGCCTTGGTAGGGTTGCATATGTTAGGGTTGGGCTTATGGGTGTCTAATAAGCGGCTCGAGAGTTGTGAGGGGACATGAGAGCATCCGCCCAACAATATGTGGATGACAGTAGGGTTAGGGAATGGAGTCCAACAGAGGTAACCAATCTATGAGGATTCCCATTCCTAAGTGAAGAAGGATAATGAATCGAGTTGGTTGGTGCCATAGGGGAAGTATCTGGACCACATGTAATATGTTGCCATAGGACCTTGCATTGGGCTAGAATCCATGGCATGCACCATTACTCATGCCAATGTGGTGAGAGAGTGTGGACCTGAACCCCAGCCATGGTTGATTGACAAGGATCGAACCCCTTGCCCGGGATCCCAACAAAGGTAACTAGTCCGTGAGGGATCAAAGTGACTAGACCTACCCAGAGAGGGCTAGTGTTATGTCTTAAAGCATTTATATCATACTAGAGACCAACATGGTTAGCTACGAGATGCATCCATACTTACGCATATCATCTTTCACTTATGTTATTTACTATGATATGATGTTGACATGTATATGAGATATGTTGCCTTACTGAGTTCGTCAGAACTCATCCTTTTTGTGGATTATTGTTATATTATTCGAATGACAATATTGAAACGGGAGAAATTCCGTACGATTGGGAGAACCCCCGTGAAGAGACTTTGGAGGCTTTAATAGGATGTAGTGATGTACAACACAAAACCACCTGTGGGTGCCTAGAATACGCTTATATCTCCTATTGATGGCAAAAGAATCCAAGTGGTTCGCCATTTGATAAGACAATGAATGAAGGTCGGATGACTCCATTCATTGAGAAATTTGAGGAAAAGAGTGTTGCCCTTGAGAAAGAACAAAAGAACACTTAAACTTTGATTTTCTTCTGCTTCTGCTGAGATTCCTTTTGGACACATTTATTTTATTCATTTCCTTTGATTCTTTCCTCATTGGATTTTGGACACTTGTATATTCCTTTTTATTTAATTATTAAATTGTGTTTGCTCTTGATTTGTTATTATGTTCATTAATTATCATTGATGGTTAAACTGTGGATCTTGTGACTGTGGATGTCGGGTGGAACTATGGTCCGACATGTCGCCAGATGTCGGCCGACTTTTGGCAGGGGTTTGATTTTAATCAAACCCCTGTTTCGAAGGGTATTTCGGGTAATTTTGACCTGAAATTTGACATGTAGCCTAATTTGAGGCCAATAAACACATTGGGAGTGTTATTTTGACCTAAAACATCACATAATCTAAAGTTTATAATTAGCACATGTCCGGCTATATGGGGGCAAAACTGGAAGTTTGAAAAATTCATATAAACTAATGTAAATATGTAAACAGAACACAAATACACAACTAGTAAATAGATGTACTAAAGTTTACAATTCATTATAAAATTATGTTGAGTATGGCTCATGCTTCATATATTGTTGTCGACGGACACAGGGGTGGAAATTATGCGAATGAAAAATCAAACGAATGAAATACTGTTATATCGAACGAAAAATCGGCGAAAAATGAATGAAATACTGTTATATACGCGAATGTAGCGATATATCATCGATTTTTTGGCGATATATCGACATTTCAGAGATATATCGTCAACACAGGGCGACATATCGCCAATATATTGTAAATATCGTGTCGCTAGGGGGAGTCGTGTCACCCCCCAGCGACACGGCGATATATCGCCGACATAGTGTACCATGGGTGGAACCAATACCAGCGGGTGGAGTGTGACATGATCGGTAGCAGACTGGCTCTGGCCACCTGGCCCTATTTGGGGGTTGGTGATTCTGGTCCGATTGGTGTTTAGTCTTGTCATCAACTTGAACCTAATTTAATCTACATGTTTTCTAGAGTTCTTGTAGCTTGTTAACACTTTGAATTGTGGATTTCCTTGGACTCTTGGATATCATTTTGTCAGTGAAAGGTGAGGAATACATCATCATGTATCTATGAATTTGATTTATTTTGTATTTCATTTTATTATAAATGTTGCATTTATTCTTATGTTGATGTGATGAGACTTTGCACACTTAGACGGTAACATGACTTTATATGTTTATGTTATTTATTATTCAATTCATTTCAAGTTATGGTTGTGAATGTGATGTGCTGGGAATTGGGTGGTTAGTCATTACTTATATATATCAACCTGGGGTTGTGGGTTCACCTACTACCCCTGGTGCCTTCACATTCATTTAGCCATTTACTTGCATTATATCTAGGTGGCTAGATGCATTGCTAGATTAGCTTTTTGCATACTACTACCCATCCGACATGGGTATTGAAGTTGAGTGACCCGTGATAGTAGTGGTTGGATCTTGTGGGCATCCAATAGAGGTATGCAATCGGCAAGGAGGCACAAGCCCATTGTTATCATGCAATGGTAAGGTTGTATATATATGTGGAGGGTTTGGGTTCATGGTCGTCCAACAGAGGTAGCCAATGCATGAGGAGACACGAGAGCGTCCACCAAAGCATATGTGGATGATCATAGGATTATGCACTTTTAATCCAACAGAGGTAGCCAGTCCATGAGGAATAACATTCCTAGGTGGAGAAAGATACGCAGACCAACAGGGCACTAGACATGAGGAAAGGTATCTGGACCACATATAGTATAAAATGTAGTTAACCTTGTATTGGGATAGACTTATCCCTGACACGCCCCAATACTCATACCAATGGTGTGGTGATAGAGTGGTGACCTAATCCCATCATACCCCTATACCGCGGGATCCCAACAGAGATAGCTAGTCCGTGAGGGATCAAAGTGACAAGACTTCCCAGAGGAGGTTGGTGTTATGACTTAATGCGTGTCGGCCATAAAGACTAACACTCGTTAAAATATAGGGCATACTTGCATAGATACATTACTCCATTTCATTTACCTTCTTATTTAATAGACAATACATGTATTGGATGCACTGTATGTGATTATGTTGACCTCATTGAGTTCAGTGGAACTCACTCCTCAAATATATGTTCTTTTTAGATTATGTTGCAGGTTATGAGGACCCCATTTACTTGGAGAGTTTGCCACCACCGAAGTCCTATGAGGGACTGGCAGGCGAGGACACCAAGGTGCATGGAGAGTCATGTCCCTACTTGGACTGCTCCTATGGAATCTAGCCATTCTAAGGCTCGGAGAAATTATAAGGAGATGTTGTTGCCTTGATTTCCTTTATGTTCAAACTTTATTGTATTGTTATGCATGCTGTTGAATACTCTAAAACCCTTACTCAATAACATTAAGATTTCCGTTGTAATAACTCTAACTTCCCTTTTTAACTATGATTATGACTTTGATTATCTTTTAAGGATGACTATAATAACTTAATGATTTGATGTATTTTATTCTTTTTCTCTTGGATTATGCTATATTGTGTTATACAGTTATGGATTGGCTATGAACCTAGATCCTGTAGTTATCACCTCCACGGGTATTCAAGTGAGTCTGATACTAGCTAGGTGGGGTGTGACAGTCTCATTTAAAAAACCATGAAGAAAAGCATTATGAATGTCTCATTGCTTGATGGGCCAAGTGTCACACCCCACCTAAAAGAATCGGACCTAGGCCGACAATCCATGGGAGTGATCCACAATCACAAGATCCATAGTCACACTATTAGCAATAAATAAGACACACATCCCATAATCAAGAGCAAAGAGAGAAATTCAATATTTAATTTAAAGAAATAAAGTTCCAAAGTCCAAGAATGAAACTGAATGAATCAAATCGAATAGTATCAGTGGAAGCAAAAATTGTCAAAAATAAGTCTCATAATGGTTTATTATTATTCAACAGCTTTTTAGGGTATTCTATTTCATCTCTCTCTATGAATGGAATCATAAGACCCTCCTTCATCACCTAATCTAAGTGGTGAACAACCTGGACTCTCTTCCCATTAATAGATGTCTTAAGAGCACTCCATGCACCTACAGGAAGCTTCGTGATGATATAGAAAGGCATTTGAAGAAAATACAGAAAATCCACAAGGGTGATTTCTAAAGAACACAGTAAGGCAACGATTCCATACACATATCATGATCACATAGAATCAAAAAGATGAATACTGAAATGCCAAATTTTGAATGTATCTAAAAATCTAACTATGTGAGTTTCTATCTTGGCAGACATGCTTTAAGATGAACATCAGCTCTCCTCTAGGTAGGTCTCATTACTCTGATCCCTCACAGACTGGCTACCTCTATTGGGATCCCAGGTAAGGGGTATGATCCTCATCATCAACCATGGTTAGGGCATATGTCCACGTTCTCTCACCTCAACCATTGGTCTGAGTACTGGCACATGTCAAGGATTCTAAACCCAATGCAAAATCATATGGTAACACACTACATATGGTTCAAATACCTTTCCTCATCCCTAGTGCCCTTTTGGTCTAATATCCTTCTCCACCTAGGAATGTAAATCCTCGCGAATTGATTACCTCTGTTGGATAACATTCCTTAACTCTATGGTCATCCACATATTGTTAGGACAGATGCCTCTTATGTCTCCTCACAACACTCTAGCCGTCTTTTGGACGCCCATAAGCCCAACCCTACCATTTGTATGATTAATAGTAGACCATTGATTTCGTCATGGACTGGTTACCTCTATTAGACAACATAGAGTACATCACTATCATCACAGGTCACTCAGCTTCAATACCCTTGCTAAAAGGGTAGTAGCATGTATGGGTTCCTAACCGTGCATCCATATTTCTTAGTCATGAAAGACATAAACTATGACTGTGTTGGGGGCATCAGAAGATAGTCCATACCACAATGTCTTATATCCCAAGCTAAGAGTACCAAGCTAGGTATTCCCCAAATCATAGTCACATCACTCAATAACATTCCATGAAAGAAGTAAAGAACAATAATTACTAATCACAATTCAAAATCATTGAGTAACAAACAAGATAGCAACTACAACAAGATATAAAGTCACTAACATGTTTGAAACAATTATCGAATTATCATAATAAGCAATTCAGTTACATATGCAATTGTGTTCTTACCTGACTTAGTAGAAAAAGTATTGAAGAACGTGCTAGATCTCTCAAGCAACTACCCCAACAGATCCCAAAAAACCCCTAGATTATGATTATAAAGTTACATCAGAGTCTGAGATTCAAACTAGGCAAAGATAGCTTTAACAGTCTTTAGAAACCAACCTTTCAGTTAAGGCGGTTGATCAAGTTGATCCACCGCCCTAAGCTACCGCTCTAGTCTCAGGCAGAATTCGAAGTCCAAAATTTAGTCTTTGATCGCCCATCCTTGATCTGATTTTGGGTTAATCCAAGTCTAAACTACATTCTTAGAACCCCTAGAGAGGTCACTTAGAAAACATATCTCAGAAGGAAGAATTTAGTTCTACATCATCTTCTTCGACAAGTTCTACCATTGAATCAGATACAAAATCCTTCATTCTTGGTGTGATCTAGTCAAGATCATTAATGGAAAGAAATAAACTCGTCCGAACCACCACAACAAAACTAAAGGAAGAATAATTACTCTCTAATGAGACAAAATTCATTAGATTAGAGAGTGGTTAGACTTACCTCCACTTAGATCCAAAAGTCAAAGAGAGCGGCAGATTCTCCGCAGAAAGAGGTTCCCGTCCACCAACCACGTGTTCTTTGCCTCCACTTAATCTGCAACAGACTTCAAGAATAAAATAATACGAAATTAGGTCGTGGAATGATTTAAATAGCGTCAAGGGAAAATTAGGGTCTTTTAGCAAAAATTTCCAATCAACAGCCAGGGGTGGTGGCTACTTGGCTAGTCAACCACCTTAAGAAACTGCCCCTAGTACTTTTCAGTACTTGGGCGATTTGCACTTCCGATTGATCCCTAGCACCACTACAACCTTAAACAACATGTAAAGGGCTCTTATTACCTTTCTTGCCATCACCTTTCAAGTCGGTCTTTCTCGTGCTGAATATCCATTTGCCCATTCCATTCCGGTTCTGAAGATCCATCTTCTTCCAGTCCCCAATAAGGTAGGTTCTTCACCAACAATATCCAGATCCATGGGCTTTGGGGCTAAAACATGAGTTTCAATCCGGATGGCCAACAACTTCTTCCATTTAGAGCTTCGGGTACTCTAATCTACAATTTGGGTTTTGAGTTAGGAATATGAGGGTTATCACACCAAGAATGACTTACTGCAAGAGATAGAACTAGTCTAATAGTGGTGGGTTTCACAAGACTAAAAGTTTCATTGTATTCCAAACCTTCTCACTGGTTAAACTATTAGCAACTAATTTGGCCTTATATCTTTCAATGGAACCATCATCCTTTTTTTTGACGCGAAAAACCCATTTACAACCAATAATATTATGAGAGTGAGAAGGAGGAACAAGTGACCAAGTTCCATTCTTCAAGAGAGCAATGAATTCTTCATCCATAGCTTTCTGACAATGAGGGTATTTGTTTGCAATAGTAAATGAGGTGGTCTCAACTTGAGTAGGAGCCATATTGGTATAACAAGTGAGGAGAGCCTAGGATTGGCTTTGGATCAAGTGATCATGCAATGGGTATTGGTTGAAGGTTGAGTGGTGGTAGAGGGTAGAGTTTCTTGAGGATCATAAGGTAGATCAACAACTAGCTAGATGGGTGGGGAATATTCAACCTAGGGGGTGGAGAAAACCCTAGAGTCGTGTGGGCTAGGAGATGAAGCTCTAGAGGTGGAGGTGTGGGACCTAATAGGTGGCATGGGGGAGTAAGAATCAATAGGAGAAACCCTAGCAGGGGAATCCGGTCTAGAGGGGGACCCTAAAATTTAGGGAAGTGGTTGAGTTCATCCAGGGGTTAAATCACTGGAAAAGAAAGCAAAGTGCCTTTCATCAAACACAACATGGTGAAAAATTATAATTTTCCTAGTGCTAGGATCAAAACTTATATCCACAATGATGGGAACTATATCCCAAGAAAACATGCAATGTAGACTTAAATCCAGTTTGTGTTCATTGTATGGATACAAGGATAACAAACACAACCAAAATTCTCAAAGAGTCATAATCAGGAATCATTTTGAACGGTTAAAATATGGAGAAATATTTTCAAAACATTGGTAGGCAACCGATTGATCAAAAACACAGGAGTTTCAAAAGCATGCACCCATAATTTTCTTGGACAATAGGAGTAAGACAAAAGAGATAAACCAATCTCTACGATATATAGATGACGGTGCTCAACTGTCCCATTTTATTTATGTGTATGAGGGCAAGAAAGTCTATGTTCAATACCATTGTCTTGAAGGAAGGTAGAGACAGTTTATACTCTCCTCCCTAATCACTGTGAAAATGCTCAATACGTCTAGAAAAGACTTACTCAACAAGCAACTTGAACTGCTTAAAAATTCCAACAACTTTAGATATGACAGTCATAGAATAAAACGATATAAACTTGTTGAAATCATCCACAAAAATAGCAAAATAACAATAGCCATCAATAGATTCAATTGGGCAGAGTCCCTATATCCAAAAAAATAAAGTCCAACGGCCCATCAAAAATAGATCTAGATGAATGAAAAGGAAGTTTATTGCTTTTTCTTTTCTAACAAACATCACACAAAACTAAAATTGTTTGAATTGAGGGAGGGAAACAATTTGGTGGGAACCTGAAGCTCTCTTGCCATATTGGAAGCCATGTGTAGCTAGGAGAGCGAGAGGCATAAATGTGAGAGAGAAGAGAGAGGAATGAAGAAAGACAGGGTTTACGTGGTTCAGTGTTCTATGCACTTACGTCCACAAAGATAATAGTTGTGCTTCCTTAATGCAGTGGTTGTGATACAAGTCCTTGTTCATCACAAGTGTAGGATTCTTGCACCCTAGTAAAGTGTTATTTACACAATTATAGTTAGGTACTAGGGTTCTACATTGATTGTGTTTCTTGTGTACATGTGTTTGAGATAAGGTACACTCTGAATGTACTTTAGATGTTGAGATAATAAAGAATTCTGAAGACCCTTGAATGTTTGAGATAATTTTGACTTATGAAGCTCCAACAATGTCTGAGATAATGTAGACTTCTGAGGATTTTCTTGTGTTTTGGATAAGATGAAACCCTGAACATTATCTGTTGTTGAGGATCAGGGTTCGAGTAGGGTTGTTATACATACATGATGCATTCCAAAAATACCCTTGATGGCTGGAGAAGATGTGGCAGCTAGGGCAACCTTGTGTTCGACCAGGGTTTTTGGTGAAGTGCAAGAAATATACCTTTAACATATTTTAATCTCTTCTGATAATATTCCAAGGGGCAAATGTTGCAACTGACACCTGAGCAAGGAAGGCCTTGTCTCCCATATATAGATGATAAAATAATCATATTCCACTCATAGCTTCAAATTATGTGCACATCTGAGGAACACTACTTGTTTACATGGTTCTTCTTAATAAATATTCTCACTAGATTATAACCAATATAAAGAAAAGGAATCAGTTCAAGAGAAACAAGAAATAAAAAAAGTACAAGATTTAGACATTTGCCTTTAACACCTTCAACACCCATTTCAAACCGACACATAAATTTTGGTCATTGTACAGATTCACCACTTAAAATCATATTAAAATAGGATTTCAATATCTTCTATGTAAATACACACAAAAAAAATCTATAATGTAAATACACAACATAAAACTTATGCAACGACTTTATCACTATTTAAATCCCCTCCTATGAACACACTATATAACTGACACTACGACTATCTCACCAATTAAAATTCCCTAATAAAACTGAAACTGTTAAAATTGTTATGGATTGGCTTATATAGTTTTACATTTTGAATCTTAAGGAAACTGCTTAATCCCCTTAACTCAATAAAAGCATTTCCCTGTTGCTGTCTTCCTCATCCGAACTCTTTCATTTATCACTGCAGAAGTCATCTTCCCAACCAGCTTGTATATAAGATTCAGGACAGAATCAAAGTCTAGCTGATTTCAAATATCTCCTTTATAATCAAGTTTGAAGAATGGAGCCTGTAACTGTTGCTACGCTCACTGGGGTTGTAATTGGACAGATTGGGCTCATCATCTCACATCGCTGGCCTATCTTTAACTGTATCTTTAAGGTTATTGAGTGCTTCCGACATCCACGTCCACCACCACCTCAGGAAGTCATTAACCAAAGAATCATTGATGCCATTGAAGAGCGGGCGCTAGCTTGATTTGAGCAAACTAGAGTGAAGCAATCTATCTTTTTATCTCTTGTCTTAACTTATGATGTTTTGTTATGTTTTATTGTAGACCCAATTGACTTATCATGAAGTCTGACTCTAATATGACAAAACTCTATAAAAATTCCAGTTTCTAGTTAAATATATGTTAACGTTGCTATCCTTATTTTTGGCCTCGATGATGAAGTACTGGTAAGAGGAAATTTGAAAGCTAAAGGTTAGGCTTATCTGGTTGTAAGGAGAGAAAGATCAAATAGTTTTATCAAGTGGATCTTATTCACTTTGCTTTGGCTTCTGCTTCTTAAAATATTCTATCTGTTGGTTCCCAAAAGATTACCAATACCGGTTCAGGCCTAAGGATAAACCCAATTGAACATATTTGCATGAAGTTGAGAAAATTAGGTTAAATAAATCAGACTAAATCAATCCTAACATAGGAAGAAACCAATTTTCGTTTAGGAAGGCCTAAACTCAAGGAGGACGGAACAATTACAGTAGTTGTTAGTAATTGGGAGATTATCCTAAAAATTAATTTTTGTTATAAATAATATTTATTTATGGATATCCATTATCTCCAAAGAGATCATACCAAAATATATAACTTCCAAATGAAGATCTCAGCCATTTCAGCGTGCGATCTTGAGATTCACATTCCCATTTAACCGAAGATCTTAGAGCCTGTTTGGTTGTGTGAGTCCAAGGATTTGAAATCCCTGGACTCATGAATGGGCATTTAAACCCTGTTTGGTTGGAAGACATGAGCTCATTCAGATATCTACCCATTTCAAAATTTTGGCTAAAAATGTGAATGGGTAGAATTCAAGGGTTAGGGTGAACTGAGCGGGATGAGCCTCGTCTATAAATACCCTTGAATGAGCGCATTTCAGGATTTCATTTTGACGGTGTCTCAAACTCGAACGATGCTTCTCTGCAGAACGAACAAAAATCCTCTTCTCCTCTCGAACACTCTTCAGTGAGTCTTCTCCTCTCGTAAATCTTCTCCTCTCAAACAGTCTTCAGTGAGTCTTCTCCTCTCGAACAGTCTTCAGTGAGTCTCCAACAGCAGACTGAACGAAATCTCTTTGAACGTCAGTCTGAACGAAATCCTCGTTCAACAACAGTCTGAATGAAATCTCTTTCAACATAGCAGTCTTCAACAATCCAGGTGAGTTGTTTGTTTTCTTATTCAACTCTTGTCTTTTGTTTGTTTTTTTCCTCATTTTCTTGATATGTTTTTTCCAGTAGAGCTTCATTTTCTTGCATTCTATTTATCTGATAGCTTTTCCTTTAGTTACTTCCTTGTCCATATCTTTCTTGGATAGCTTTGGGCTTCGTTCCTACTCTATCCTTTGTTTTTTTAACTTTCCTCGGGTGTTTAGCAGTAACATCCATAAGATTGAGCTATTTATTGATAGAAACTCATCATGACTTCAGTCAATTCAGACTAAGAAACAAATTCGTGGAATTCAAATTGGACTGAATCCAGTTGATGGGTTGAACCAAGACTGTTTCTCTGAGAACTAGATAATAAACTAACAGCCAAAGTTGGAGAAACAACACTACTCATTGTTCAGATTAAGTTGATAGAGCTACTACTTTCACTTTCAAGATTTGAAGTTTAAACAGTTCTTACATGTTACTGGATGGGCCATTGACCAGTTTCTATGAACAATAAGAAGTTTAGCTAGATGTAAATGATCATGTTTCTCAAAATTAATATATATTTACTTTTTTATACAACTGGATCAGTTACGGGGTAATTTGATTGATCAGGTTTACCCTTTACTTTTTCAAATTTGATACAATTTTCATAGTTTTAATTGAACTATTTATGACCTAATAAAATATTTGAAACAGAGAACTAAATCAACATCTTGAATCAAATGACGAAGACTGATGCAATTGATTATATTTCAGTTTTTCTTTTTGGGTCATCAAACATATCGCTTTGAATCTAAACTCTCAACTCTCAATCCTTTTATCCTTATATAGAAGTACATTTTCTTCAAGGAAAGGATTTCATAATTCATCGGATATTATTCTTGGTGGAGAAGACTTGAGGGCAACATATGTATCGCTAAGGCATTAACAGTGACTGGATACGAATGCTTAGTTATTAGGACTTGGCATTGCAGTTCCAAAGAAAGGAATAATATTAGATTACAATTAGTTGACTAGGATCTATATTTGTGCACTTGCATCCGTCTAAGTCAACCAATTTTGACATCAGGTTCAACAAAAAGCAAGATAACCCCCTTAAAATCGAAAAAAAAAAAAAAAAAGGGTATTTTTGTCACAAAAATTATTAAACTAATGGTTTCTGTTAAGCTTGTCTTTATTTAATAATTTCTTGAAATCACAGGGGAATGCAAAAGAAAACTTAAAGTGGACTAAAAGTGACTTGGACCAAACCTCATCCAGATGAAAATTATCCATTTTGAAATTCATGGATTCAGATAACTAAACAGTTTTTCTAGGTGAATCTATAGATTTCAAATCCACAAATTTAGGGCCTGTTTGGTTACTTGAGTCTGTAGACTTCAAAAATTTAGAGATTTCAAATCTACAGACTTCAAATCTCTAGAGTCATGATTCGTAAAATTAACTGTTTGGTTAGTTTGAATTTTTTGAATGAAATTTCTAGATTTATCTTAAAAAAATATTTATTGAATTATGGTTCAAATCTTTAACGCTTTGATAATATGGGTGAAATCTCTGGATTTCACCTCATACCCATAAATCTCCAGATTCACGTTTTTAGGGCCTGTTTGGTTACATGAGTCTGGAGATTTCAAATATCTAGAGATTTCAAATATCTAGAGATTTCAAATCTATGGAGTTATAATTTATAAAATTAAATGTTTGGTTGTAGAATGAAATTTGTGGATTCATCCTAAAAAACTATTTGATCGACGTGATTTTTGTGAATGTGCAAATGTATAGCTTTTTTGAAATCTCTGGTTTCACCCCTTACCCATAAATCTGCTGATTCACATTTTTAGAGTAAAAAGGTGAATCTCTAGATTTCATGAATCTGGAGATTTTTACAACCAAACGGGTATAATTCTCAGATTCATGAATCCAGAGATTTGAAATCTCTGGATTCAAGTAACCAAACAGGCCCTTAGTGTAAAAATGTGAATCTCTAGATTTCATGAATTTAGGGATTCACACAACCAAACAGGTAAAAATCTCCCATTTGTGAATCCAGAGATTTGAAATCTCTGGATTCACGTAACCAAACAGGCCCTAAATAGTTTTTCAGGATGAATCCATAGATTTCATTCCACAGATTCAAGTAACCAAACAGTTTTCAGGATGAATTCACAAATTTCATTTCACCAGATTCAAGTAACCAAACAGTTTTCAGGATGAATCCACAGATTTCATTTCACCAGATTCAAGTAACCAAACGGTTAATTTTTTTCATTCATGAGTCCATAGATTTGAAATCTCATTTCATTTCAAATGGCTGGATTCACACAACCAAACAGACCCTTAGCAATCCATCATTCCATATCAACTATCAAAATCATCTAATTGTGTGCAAAAATCATGTGTTGTATTTCTTTGTAGACTCTGATATTTCCATATAAGAGAAAATGCTAGTTCCATTATAAATATGTAATAAATAACTCAATAGAAGAGTTGAACTCATCTTGTGTTAATTTTCTTCTTTATATTTAAAATATCTTCTTTATTTTATGACAATTTTCAATAGTAGTTCAAGAAATTATAGTAGTCAGTAGGAGTTGTGGGAATTAGTAACCGATGTAGTAGTAGTTATGTATTAGTTATGGTAGTTTTCCTTTTCAAATTCAAATTTTAAGATAATTATGGCAACAATTAACTACTTTTCTGCCTATTTAAAGGGAAGAATGTAAGATAGAGAAGAACATCAATCAATCAAATCACTATCAAAACTCCACTTAGAGTTTTATCTTTTCTCATTTGTTTTAGTTTGGTTTTATCCCTTATACCTTTGGATGATGGAGACTTATAGGTTTGACTCATTTTTTGCCCATGTTTCATAGAGCATCTATGCTGTCTTTTAGTCCTTAATTCAAAAGACAGTTGTTGTCATCATTTATCAAATTGCAGGCTTAGCTGTTTGTGAGTAGTTCATGATGGTCACAACCATGAAGAGGAAGAGTGCAGCCGATTAAATAATATAGAAATTAGTGTAGATGGGTTGAAGCCCACCTTCAAAGGACTCCAGGAGCTTTTAGTCGCCTTCTCCATAAAAGCGATAAAATCCTCATACTGGGGCATGAATCCAACATTCAGCTGAAAGTCAAAGGCAAATATTGTATTTCTATTACTTTGAGTCCTTAAAATTCTGGCACGCGCGCACACTTCAATTCACATCAACGGAAGCCAAAAACTAACTCACTTGGTTATAGGGAAACACTAGGATACACGAGATATTACATCAATTCCCTTGGTAATACATCAAAAGTAATTCAATTCAATTAATTGATGGGGAAAAAATTCCTTACCTGAATTCGCTTTCCCTTACTTGAAGTATTCACAGCGGAATTCTAGATCCACGTTCTCGTTCCACCACCAAAGGTTTACCAGCGAGATTCCACAATCACAGGGAAAGGGAATAATATCCACAACCCAAATGCCGTGGATTAATGGAATGAAGATCAAATACTAGGAAAGAAGAATTTCTAAGCCTGCGATTCTAAGAGAGGGAGAGAGAGATGGAGCCGCCGTTTCTCAGAGATTCGCTCGTGCGAATGAATCACTCAGTTGCATTCTCACTAATGCGGTGGTTACCAAAATATATAACCCTATTTTGTAACCGCCCTAATTGTGAGTTTCCAATATTGCCCTTGGGCATTTAATTTATTAATCAAATTAATAAATTCCAACAGCTCCCACTTGCACAAGGGCAAGTGTTAATCTTTCAATGTGTCCCTGACACACTTGTATATCCCAGATATATACACATTCAATCTCTCTGCTATGTATCCCGATACATAGACCTCTTGTGTCCCGACACACATGCATATCCCGAGATATACATATATATTGATCTCTTCACTATGTATCCCAAATACATAGACCACCTGTGTCCCAGACACTAATATCCACAAGTCATACTGGCAAAATGGGTTGTGCGACCGGTGATATACCTGCACACGTGAGCCCCAAACTAGAAACCTTCCCGGAAGGCCAGAATGGCACATCACTCATAGAAACAAATCAAATAAGCATTAGTATAACACAGTGTCCTAGGTTTTTTCAAACTCACCAGACTAAAGGTATCTCGATCCCTCTGAGAGATCACCTTCTTGTCCTTAAAATGTTCACTACTGTAACACATACAGTTGGCGCCAACAAACACTTTTTAGGGTGCAGTTGAATCAAACCTTTCCTTTCGCCCTAGACCATCACTACACTTAGGATTGACTCCTTTCCCGGTAGTGCCCCTTTAGGTCGAATCAATCATGACCATAGGTAACACCCCAAAGTAGCCACATCAACCCTTTGATTCATGATGTCGTCGAAAGTCACTAAGAACACTAATGGACCATAAGGTCCAGGACTCACACAATGAGAGGAGCAGGGATCCATCCTCTTATTTCCAATGATCGCTAAGCACACATAGTATGATATATGTGCTATGGTGGAGCATTCTATATACAATAGAACGTATGTCCATCTCAACACCATACAGGTCTTAGTCCAGTCGCAACCCCTTGCGCCTAACCCGAGTTTCTTTATTGTCGCCACCCTAGCGCCACATAAAGTACTCGCACCTGACTCCTATAGGCAACATGAATAGTGGGAACATTCATGTCGATTCTCTTCACAATAGAGAAACTCATCTTGATTCCAAATCAAGGCGACATCATGATTATGAATTGACCTACACAAAGTCATTCACAATCCGTCTCATCTCTGCTCGCCTCCAAGGCGCCAGAGGCGAATGCTCGTGTGAGTGAGCCATTCTCTTGCCCATTGACATATGTTGTTTTATGCTAGAAGAAACACAATCACACGTAAAGTGAATAAAAAAAAATGCTGTGGAATGAACTCATATTATTCATTAATAAGAAAGTCTCAAGTACAAAAAATAAGTCACAATCTCACGCAAGCCCAAGGATTTTATATGAGAAATAAAAACATCCTTGGCTATAGGTTTGGTAAGAGGGTCAGCTACCATCAAACTAGTAGATATGTGCTTAAGTACAACTTTCTTTCTTGATGTAATGTCTCTAACAAAGTGATATCTCAACTGTATATGTTTAGTCTTCCCATGATACTTGGGGTCCTTGACATAGCTAAGAGCTGCCGTACTATCACAGTAGACAAGGGCAGCCTCTTTGGATGTCATCACAATCCCAGTATGTCGAAGGAATCTCCTCAACCAAACAGCCTCTTGAACCGCAGCGGAGCATGCCACATACTCTGCTTCCATGGTCGAGAGGGATATACAAGCTCGCTTCTTGCTACACCACGAAATGGCCCCGCCATTCAGCAAGAAAGCATATCCGAGAGGTTGATTTGCGCTCATCGATGTCTCCAGCCCAGTCGGCATCACTATAGCCAACTAACCGCAAATCCGATCCTTGGTAACACAACATGTAGTTACTCGTTCCTCTGAGATATCTCAATATCCTCTTGACTGCTTTCCAGTGCTCTATGCCTGGGTTTGATTGGTACCGACTAACCAAACCCACTGCATAACAAATATCCGGCCTAGTACACATCATAGCGTACATAAGGCTACCCACTGCACTGGAATATGGAACTCTTTCCATCTTGGTTTTCTCCTCTGGAGTCTTAGGACCCATATCAAGGCTCAAATGCAAACCCTTCTCCACTGGAGTATCAATTGGTTTGCAGTTGTGCATCTGGTATCTCGTCAAGACATTGTCAATATAGGTCTCTTGAGATAAACCCAGTAATCTCTTTTGCCTATTTCTGACAATCTTGACACCAAGCACATAGCTTGCTTCACCCATGTCCTTCATATCAAATACGGAGGACAACCATTTCTTAATGGTTTCCAATAGCTCCTTGCTATTGCTAGCCATAAGTATGTCATCTACGTACAGTGTCAGAATGACATAATTATTATCAGATCTCTTGGTGTAAACACAGTGGTCTTCCTCAAGCATGGAAAAACCATTTTCCATCATAGCTTGGTGGAAGCGCACATTCCACTGTCTAGATGCTTGCTTTAAGCCATATATGGACTTCTTAAGCTTGCACACTTTGCGCTCAAGTCCATGTGCTTCAAAGCCTTGAGGTTGATCCATATAGATCTCTTCCTCAAGTTCTCCATTGAGAAAAGCAGTTTTTACATCCATCTGATAAAGCTCCAAGTCCAACTGAGCAACAATGGCTAGTATGAGGCGAATTGAGGCAAACCTAACCACAAGGGAAAAAGTTTCCTCATAATCAACGCCCTCTCGTTGGGTGTAGCCCTTAGCCACTAAACGAGCCTTGAATCTCTCAATAGATCCATCCGCCTTTCTTTTGATCTTGAGAACCCACTTGTTCCCAATCGCCTTTCGGCCTGGCGGCAAGTCAACCAAGTCCCAGACATGATTAACTTTCATCGACTCCAACTCTTCCTTTATTTCTTTTAACCATTCCTTTGAGCTTGACCCCGTAAGAGCTTCCTTCACACTCTTTGGTTCATGCTCATCGACTGAAATCATCTCACAGTCGATCTCTTCAGGAGTTACCATGTAGGCTTCATCCTCTATGTCGAAACGTCGACAAGGAACTAGCCCGCGCCCACTACGGCGCAAGTGCATGTCGATTGCTCACCGTCTAAGGTAGCTATCACATCTGCACTCCCACTCCCACTAGGATCTTCCGGATGAACCCCGGGTTCATTATCCGGAAATCTGAATCCCTGGAGCGACAAGACCACTATCTTGTATCTCAAAGAATTCCGATGATTCTTTGTTAACTCTTGAAAGAGATGGAAAATCATTCTCCAAGAATGTTGCATCCCTAGACTCAAGTTCCGTTCTCCTCTCATTCTCATCTAGTCCAATGAAGACATGGCCCTTTGAGGGTTCAGAATATCTCACAAAGATACACTTTCTTCCTCTGGGTCCAAGCTTTCCATATTGGTGAGAAGTAGAGTGAACATATGCTGCACATCCCCATGCGCGCAAGTAACTCAAATCTGGCTTCCTTCCGGTCCACAACTCATATGGTGTGGAAGGAACCGATTTGGTTGGAACTCGTTGAGGATATAGGCCGCAGTCAAGCAAAGCATCTCCCCAATAAGAGATGGGTAGATTTGCATGCGCCATCATGGATCTCACCATGTCTAGCAAGGTTCTATTCCTCCTCTCAAAGAACCCCATTTTGTCTGGAGTCCTTGGAATAGTAAGTTGTCTAGATATCCCCTTTTCATCACATAACCCTTTGAACATATCGGAGAGATACTCTCTTCCTCTATCCGTTCTAAGAGTTTTAATCCTTTTATCTAACTGATTCTCAACCAAGCTCATGAATTTCTTAAAACATTCCAGAGCTTCTGACTTATGAGAAATTAGATAAATGTGACCATACCTTGTATAGTCATCTATGAATGTGATGAAATAAGACTGTCCTTTTCTAGTATGCACATTCATGGGTCCACACACATCTGAATGGATAAGTTCTAAAGGAAGAGAGGCTCTCAAAGCCTTTTTAAATGGTCACTTTTTAAACGGTCGTCCGTCTGGTCCACAGTGACCAAAAAACGGCGATTTTTCAATTTTTCTTGAACGGAAAAAAACGGTAAAACACGTTTTTTCACTCAAAAATCATCCAAAAACACATGAAAAAAATCCAACAATAAATTTTAAACAAAAAAATATCATCATGGATTATCAATTCATGCAAATCTTCATTAGGGAAATTCACAAGGATCTCCCACTCGGATCCGAATCAAAATTAAAGGTTTCCAAAAACCCTATCAATTCTCCCATGGGTTTTGTATTAAACCCTTGATCCTCCCATTGGATCCATACAATAAAATTAAACAATGGGGAGGAACAATAAACGTGGGAACCAATGGCTCTGATGCCAATGTTGGTAATACATCAAAAGTAATTCAATTCAATTAATTGATGGGGAAAAAATTCCTTACCTGAATTCGCTTTCCCTTACTTGAAGTATTCGCAGCGGAAGTCTAGATCCACGTTCTCGTTCCACCACCAAAGGTTTACCGGCGAGATTCCACAATCACAGGGAAAGGGAATAATATCCACAACCCAAATGCCGTGGATTAATGGAATGAAGATCAAATACTAGGAAAGAAGAATTTCTAAGCCTGCGATTCTAAGAGAGGGAGAGAGAGATGGAGCCGCCGTTTCTCAGAGATTCGCTCGTGCGAATGAATCACTCAGTTGCATTCTCACTAATGCGGTGGTTACCAAAATATATAACCCTATTTTGTAACCGCCCTAATTGTGAGTTTCCAATATTGCCCTTGGGCATTTAATTTATTAATCAAATTAATAAATTCCAACATTATGTACGCTCTTTAAGTCGCTAAGGCTCAAGGAATTTTCTCTGACATTCTTTTAGAGGTATGCAAAACTTATTTGCTCAAGAATTTTTATGACATGAATAGTCTCTTTCAATTACATGTGATTTTCATTTGTCGCTTCTTAAATTCATAATTCAAATAAAGAGATTATATTAGTAACCTAATTGCTTAGCATAAGAAATGTTTAAGGTATTCAATTAAATGAATGTGTATTTAATGTGAAAACCAAGGTTTTGGCTTTCGAAATCCTTTTGTCTTTGATTATATTTTTTTGGGTAGATGATAAATATATTTTTGTAGGACCAATTACACTTACTAAAAAAACATAGAGAAAATTACATAATTAGCTAGGTTTAAGTTTCTTTTTACAAAAATAGCCACCTAATATTTCACTTAACAAAACTGAATAAAAAAAATTTTAATTTTACAAAAGAATCCAAAACAATGTTCTCCACTTCTCCCTTCCTTTTAGACATCTTTATCCTCATCATGTACAATGAACACTCCAAGTCTTCTTCCTGCAACTCTAGCTTTTTTTTCTTTCTTTCTTTTTTCATTGCTTTCCAGCATTGACGATCGCCACTTGCTCACCATCTTTAAAAATGAAAGCCCACTTCAGATTAGAAAGCTACGAAATTAAATTGTCCATGGTCAATTTCAATAGATGGAGACAAATTTCTTGAACAATCAAAATGCAATAATGCAAAGTGGATGAGATGGAGCAGCAGGGATGTTCTTTCGTTGGGGATTCTAAACATTCCCATGGTGGCTTTATTGGTTTACACGTATTTTGATTTGTTAGGTTTGGTAGCTGTTTGTTTTGAAAGCCACAACTTAATATTTGATGTTATATAGTCTTAGTCCCACATCTAGTAGAAGTGTGAGTTGTTATCACACATCGAAAAGAAGTGGGACTTTGTTGAGAGTTTTAGTCACAGTTCGAGTAGATGTGTGAGAAGGTAGGATGGGGAGAGGCTATAAAAGGATGCCTCCCCCTCCACATGTGATTCATCCCAAAATCTTCCCTCTTGTATATTTCTTTATCTATAGTGGAGTTTTATCTCTTGCCCGTGGTTTTTTCCCTTTAAGGGTTTTCCACATAAATTCTTGTGTTCTTCTTTTCTCTTATTTGCTGATTGTTCTATTCGGTGGGTTTTTCATACCGCAACAGTGGTATCAGAGCAAGGTTTTGTTTTCATCATACGGAGGTGTTGCAGAAATTTTTTGAAGTCATTATTTACATGTTTGTTTTCTTTTCAGGTATCTGGAAAGATATATTGGGTGATTAAGTGCATGTCTAGGAAAATTTTGTCTAAGGAGTATGGTATTTAAGCGGACTGGTTGTATCCTCCAGTATTTCCTGGAAATTTTTCTGGTGTACTTTACTTCAACAATATACCAGTTGGAGGTAACCTGAGGAGATACTTTTCATGTGAAATAGTGGGAGTATTCTATAGTCAAAAACAGTTTGTCATAGAAGCAATGGCAGCAAAGATCGACATCGGCAAGTTTGACGGCACGAAATTATCATTATGGAAAATGAAGATGAATGCATTATTGATAAAAGATAACTGCCTGGAAGCCATCAGTGTTCGGCCGGCGGAGATCACAAATAACGAAAAGTGGAACAAAATAGATGCAATGGCCCTTTCCAATTTGCATCTGGCATTATCTGATGATATTTTAGCAAGCGTAGAAGAGAAGAAAACTGTTATGGAGGTTTGGAATCACCTCATCAAATTGTATGAAGCCAAATCACTTCACAACAAAATCTTCTTGAAGAGAAAGTTGTATACCTTATCGATTGCAGAATCTACATCAGTTACAGAGCACTTACATACTCTGATTTCATTATATTCTCAACTTTCAACGTTGGGACATAATGTTTCACCACAGGAACGTGTTAAAATTCTACTCCAAAGTCTTTCTGATTCATATAACCCAGTCATCATCAATTTAACCAATAATATCCTCTCTGATTATCTGGTATTTGATGATGTCGCTCCTACAATTCTTGAAGAAGAAAATAGACAAAAAAGTAGGGAAGATAGACAGGCAAGCTCACAACAAACAGAAACTCTGTCTATGACGCAAGGAAGGTCAATGGAATGTGATTCCAGTGGGAGTCACAATCAAGGGAGGTCAAAATCCAAGGGTAAGAAGAATTTCAAGTGTTATAATTGTGGCAGAAGGGGACACTTAAAAAATGAATGTCGATTAAAAAAGGGTGTATATAAGGCAGAAACATCTCAAGGGTGCGTTGCTGAAAGAGATATTCATTACAGCGAAGCAGCAACGATATCCAAGGATAGATTGGAGCTCACTGATGCTTGGATCTTGGATTCGGGAGCAACATGGCACATGACCTCTCGCAGAGATTGATTTCACACTTATAAACCTATCTCTATAGGGTCTGTGTACATGGGAAATGATCATGCCTTGGAGATTGCTGGAATTGGCACTATCAAATTGAAGATATATGATAGTATGATATGCACTATTCAAAATGTGCGGCATGTGAAGGGCCTAAAGAATAATCTATTGTCTTTGGGACAGTTAGATGAAATTGGGTGCAAGACCCGCATCCAAAATGGAATGATGAGGATCGTCAAAGGAGTGCTAGTTGTAATGAAGGCTGAAAGGGGCGCTGCAAATTTGTACAAATTAATGGGAGAAATGTGTCTGGAGGCAGAAGCATCAATTGCATCAACCGGTACTGCGGAAGAGATGAAAAAATTGTGGCATAAAAAATTGGGCCACATGTCAGAGCAAGGGCTGATGGTTCTCGCTGAACGGAAATTACTCTTGGGCCTCACAAAGGTTTCATTATCCTTTTGTGAGCATTGTGTTACAAGTAAGCAGCATAGATTAACGTTCAATGCATCTGCTTCGAGGAGTAAAAGTATTATGGAATTAGTTCATTCTGATGTTTGGCAAGCACCTGTTACATCTCTGGGAGGAGCAAGGTACTTTGTATCTTTTATTGATGATTATTCTAGAAGATGTTGGGTGTTTCCTATCAAGAAGAATTCAGATGTGTTTTCAGTTTTCAAAACATTTAAAGTGCAAATTGAACGAGAAACTGAGAAGAAAATCAAGTGCCTCAGGACAGACAATGGCGGAGAATATACAGAGGATGACTTCGTTGAGTTTTGTAATCAAGAAGGCATCAAGAGACAATTCACGGTGGCTTACACTCCTCAACAAGAATGGAGTAGCAGAGTGGATGAATAGAACTCTACTCGAAAGAACGAGAGCCATGCTAAGAACTGCAAGTATGGCTAAATCCTTTTGGGCAGAAGCCGTAAACGTTGCTTGCTATGTGATTAATCGATCACCATCAAGATCGATTGATCTGAAGACACCGATAGAGATGTGCACTAGCAAACCAGCTGATTATTCACACCTGCACACATTTGGGAGTCATGTGTACGTGATGTATCATTCCCAAAAAAATTTGAAATTGGATCCAAAATCCAGAAAATGCAAATTCTTGGGATATGCTGATGGAGTCAAGGGGTATCGACTGTGGGATCCCACTGCCCACAAGGTCGTCATCAGCAGAGATGTCATTTTTGCAGAAGATAAGCTGTAGAAGGAAGATGTGAGTAGCATTTCAATAGAAAATTCGGAGAGTACAACAGTTCAGGAGGAAGAGAAAGACAGTCAACTCGTGAAAGACATACACCGGCCTGACAGTCTGATTATATTATGGAGAGCAATATTGCATACTGTCTTCTAACAGAAGATAGGGAGCCATCAACATTCAAAGAAGCGATTGATATCTCAGGAGCGTCACTTTGGATGTCAGCTATGCAGGAAGAACTAGAAGCTCTTCATAAGAATAAGACGTGGGAGCTTGTACCTTTACCGCACGGAAGGAAGCCCATTGGTAACAAATGGGTTTACAAGATCAAACGAAACAGTGATGATCAAGTAGAGCGGTATCGTGCAAGATTGGTGATCAAAGGATATGCTCAGAAAGAAGGTGTCGATTTCACATAAATCTTTTCTCCAGTGGTTTGACTTACTACTGTCCGGATGGTTCTGGCATTTTGTGCTACGTTTGATCTACATCTTGAACAGTTAGATGTAAAAACTGCATTTCTTCATGGAGATCTTGAAGAAGAAATCTATATGCTCCAACCAGAAGGTTTTGAAGACCTAGAAAAGAAGAGCTTGGTTTGCAGGTTGAACAAATCTCTATACGGCTTAAAACAGACGCAAAGATGTTGGTATAAGAGATTTGATTCCTTCATATTGAGCCTTGGATACAACAGACTTACTTCAGACCCTTGTGCATATTACAAGAGGTTTGGTGGTGATGACTTCATTTTTTGCTGTTGTATGTTGATGATATGTTGGTATCAGGCCCCAACAAAAATCATATCATAGAATTAAAGGCTCAATTGGCTAGGGAATTTGAAATGAAGGACTTGGGACCCGCAAACAAGATTCTAGGGATGCAAATTCATCGAGATAGAAATAACAGAAAGATTTGGCTATCTCAGAAGAGTTACTTAAGGAAAGTCTTGCGCCGCTTCAACATGCAAGACTGTAAGTCAGTTGCTACTCCACTTCCTGTTAATTTCAAGTTATCCTCAAGTATGTGTCCTAGCAATGAAGCAGAGAGGATGGAGATGTCTCGAGTACCGTATGCATCAGCAGTGGGGAGTCTGATGTTCGCTATGATATGTACAAGACCAGACATTGCACATGCAATGGGAGTAGTTAGTCATCACATGGCGAATACAGGACGAGAGCATTGGATTATTGTGAAGAGGATCCTAAGATATATTAAAGGAACTTCGGATGCTACTCTATGTTATGGAGGATCTGAATTTACTGTCAAATGATATGTTGATTCTGATTTTGCAGGTGATCTTGATAAAAGGAGATCCACTACTGGCTATGTGTTTACAATTGCAGGAGGAGCTGTGAGCTAGGTATCTAAACTACAGACAGTTGTAGCACTGTCTACAACAGAAGCTGAGTATATGGCAACTACACAAGCTTGTAAAGAAGCAATCTAGATAAGAAGATTCATGGAAGAACTTGGGCACAAACACGAGAAGATTCTCTTGTATTGTGACAGTCAGAGTGCCTTGCACATTGCAAGGAATCTAGCTTTTCATTCTAGGACAAAACACATAGAAGTCCAATATCATTTTTTTCGTGAAGTGGTGGAAGACGGAAGGGTGGATATGCAGAAAATCCACACGAAAGAGAATCTAGCAGATGCATTGACAAAGGCAATCAACACTGACAAGTTCATCTGGTATAGATCCTTGTATGGCTTGACAGAGATGTAGATAGCATGGTGGTGGCAAGATAGAAAATGGTGTGGAGATTAATTGGTTCTCAATCTAATCTCCAAGTGGGAGATTGTTGTATAGTCTTAGTCCCACGTCTAGTAGAAGTGGGAGTTGTTATCCCACATCGAAAAGAAGTGGGAGTTTGTTGAGAGTTTTAGTCATAGTTCGAGTAGATGTGGGAGAAGGTAGGATGGGGAGAGGCTATAAAAGGATGCCTCCCCCTCCACATGTAATTCATCCCAAAATCTTCCCTCTTGTATATTTCTTTATCTATAGTAGAATTTTCTCTCTTGCCCGTGGTTTTTTCCCTTTAGGGTTTTCCACGTAAATTCTTGTGTTCTTCTTTTCTCTTATTTCCTGATTGTTCTATTCGGTGGGTTTTTCATAACCCAACATTTGACACTCGTAAGCCACCATGAGTCTGAAGGATTCCCTTCACATCAAGTGATATTCATTACTTAATTTAAATTCAAACTTCAAACTGGAAAAGGATTAATGGATCATCTCTAGAAAGCCCACTTGAACATCCATGGGTTGGATTTTAAGATGGGAGCTTCACTTTTTAAATCTACATTAGATTCAGAAGAAACTAGAGATTCAACTATTGTACATAAAACGATCATTGCATGTACTTAAATCAGTTGAATCTGGGTTCTTTGTTTCTGAACTGGGTTGTTTGTTTCTACATAAGCTATTAGATTCAAAAAACGAACTGTATTTGTAAAGTTTCTTTGATTTGTTTGTTGGCAAAGGTAGGGGTGCAAGTTTGGCCTTGGTGGCCATGACCTGCCCTAAGCCCGCCCCGAGTCCAAATAGGGCTTGGGCTAAATATTTTGACCCTAAATTAGAACTTAGTGCGGGCCTGGGATTACTCTCTGGCCCGCCCAGTTCATCCCGGCCCATCCCTAATTTTGACCATGATTTTTGCCTTGATCTTGGCCTTGATTTTGACCATGATTCTATCCATGATTTTGACCTGATGTTGACCCTAATTTTGGCCCTGATCTTGGCCCTGATTTTGACCCTGATCTTAACCCTTATCTTGACCCGATCTTAACCCTGATCTTGACCATGATTTTGGCCCTAATTTTGGCCCTGATTTTAACCTTGATCTTGGCCCTGATCTTGGCCCTGATTCTGACCCTGATCTTAGCCTTAATCTTGACCCTGATATTGACCCTAATCTTTGCCTTGATCTATGCCCATGATTTTGGCCCTGATTCTGACCCTGATTTGAGTCTAGACCCTCCACCCATATGAAGATGAATTAATTCTAATCTACATTATAAAAACATGATCATGTTTTGTAAGAAATTAATAAAAATAAATTATATCCTCATTACCAATGTAGTAAACATACATCTGATTTTTGTTCGATCCTGACCCTAATTTTGGCTCTAGTCTTAATGTTAATTTAACCCTAATTTTTACCCTAATCTTCATGTTAACATTGATATAACTATGAGTCTCGACCTTAACCTTCAGTCATTTTGATCATATTAGACTATGAGTTCATTTTTTATATTATTTTTAAGATACTTTTTATTTTTCGAATTAAATCATTTTTAGTCCCTAAAGTTCATTGAGATTTTTTTTTTTTTTTGATTAAGGAGAGATAATATATTATAAATTATAAAAGCTAGTATATAGAGAATTAATATCTAATAAATCTACACCCCAAGTCATCATGAATATTGACATTTTTCTTTTGTCTTCAATATGATATTTCAGGGGGGAAAAAAAAACACTCACACACTTATTAAGACAGTTAGCTATGTTTGTAACTAAAATTTCATTTTCTTTAACTATGAAGAACATATTAATACTAAATTATCGTTGATTTACTTGTTAACAAAATTTTGAATTTTTATTTATTTATTTATTTATTTTTATTTTTTTTTTGTTGAATAAGGATATCAATGGGAGAGGTTTCCAATTTCTATCACTAAAGCAATCAATTTATTTCTATGAATTATGGAGTATGAATTTATTTATGTTTAAAGCAACACTATCAACTTATTGATTATTTTATCATTTTGTATGAGATTGAATCATTTTATATTTCTATGAATTTTATTTTTAGTTTACTTGTAATATATATATATATATATATATATATATATATATATATATATATATATATATATATTAATGAATTTACATTTGATATTTTAAGTCAAAGGATAGGACCAATAAGGCTAGGGCCAAGATAGAGTCAATATGGGCTGGGGGCAAGGCTAATCAGGGTCAGGGCCAGAGACAAAGCCAATCAGGGTCAAGGCTAAGGGTGTCAATCGGTATGGTACCAACTTTGAATACCGAAAACCAGAACCGTACTGTACCGAATTTAAATGGTACGGTTTTAGTATTTACAAAAATCATTCGGTACGGTTTCAGTATTAAATCGGAGGGAAAAACGGTTTAAACACAGTATCTAGTGCGGTACAACTTTGGTACGAATGAACTTATGTCACTTTTGTTATTAGTTCATTAAAATCCTAATGAAATTGTGATCAACCAATCGATATAATTTGAAATTAACATATATAAAACAAGTAAATCTAATTAATAGAGACAAAACAAGTAAATCTAAGAAGAGGAGTGAATGATGAAACGAAAAACTAAAATAGAGAATTAGGTATAGGGTAAAGGTAAAAGTGTTTTAATTGTAAAATTACAATTTATATCCCTTAATTTGGTACGGTACCAATTCGGTAAGGTTTCGGTACGTACCAACGGTATAGTACCTAAAACCGGAACCGTACCGAAGAAATTCGGTTTCGGTACGGTAGGTTTCTGTACGTACCGTACCGAATTTTGAATGGTACAATACAGTGCAGTTTTAGACGGCGCAGTTCGGTATGGTTACACAGTTTCAATACGCAATTGACACCTTTAGACAATGATAGGGACAAGGCCAATCAAGGTCAGGGCCAGGAACAAGGCCAATTAGGGTCAGGGCTAGGGACAGGGCCAATCAGGGCTAATCAGGGCCAATCAAGGCCAACCCATCCCAACCCGGCCCAATTATGGCCAATTAGGGAGGGAATGGGCTTGGCTTGGCCCTTTAGAGCTTAGGGCTAGGGACAATAATCTTTGGCCCGAACTAGGGTCAAAGTGGGAATGGGCTTGGCTTGGCCCTGTAGGGCTTAGGGCTAGGGACAATATTCTTTGGCCCTAAACTAGGCTACGGGTGGAAATAGGCTCAAATTATAACATATAAGGCTAAGCTTGGGATTACAAAAGTCCAACCCAGCCCGGCCCAATTGCAGCCCTAGGCAAAGGTAAAAGACAAAGGTAAAAATGTCTAAAGGAAGGGAAAAACACTGTTTTGGTTACTTTTGTAAAATCAAACTTCTTTTTGTTCAGTTTTGATAATTCAAACATTGGTAGCTACTATTGTAAAGAAAAACCTAAAACTAGCTAATCATTCCGAAAATGTAATATACGTTGGATGACATTTCCTCTCTCTTAGTTTAAAAATGTGTGTATCACAGCTAAATTATTATAGTAAGAGTCAGTTTATATTTCAGTAAAAACCTCAATTAGACCCATGGGCTTTCTTCTCAGATCCTCCAGTTGGGTTAGAAGGAATTCTCATGGTGGATAGAGAGTCTTGTTTAAGTTAAGTTTTCTGTTTGTTCCTTTGGTTGTTTAACCCCGTCTTTGTACCAAAAAAAAAAAAAAAACCTCAATTACCAAAGAAAAAAAAAACCCACCCTCAATTGCCCTCCCTTCTTATCTTATTCTAAATCAGAATCCAAAATGATGTTACTCTTCATTAAAGGTTCAAGTTTAAAAATGGTTAGATTATGACTAGTCAACAACAAAGGTCTGATGTTAACCAAAAAAAAAAACATCAAACGTGTTATCTTTTAAAAGTGTTTGTGAAAACTAATTTTTTAATTATTATATTAAATAATTATATTTAGAACACCTTTCCAAATTTTTTGCTTTATTACACTATTGTGATTGAATTCCACTAGAGTCATCCATATAGAAGTAGTTTTAATACGTAATTAGCATCTACAAATTAGATCTAATTGCAGGGATTTTTACATCAATGATGTATTTGTCGGGTTATGAAAAACCCACCAAATAGAACAATCAATAAATAAAAGAAAAGAATAATACAAGAATATATGGGCAAGAGAGAAAACTCCACTATAAATAAAGAAATATACAAGAAGGAAGATTTTAGGATAATTTGGGCACAAACAGGAGAAGATTCTCCTATATTGTGACGACAGTCAGAGTGCCTTGCACATTGCAAGGAATCCAGCTTTTCATTCCAGGACAAAACACATAGAAGTCCAATATCATTTTGTTCGTGAAATGGTGGAAGACGGAAGGGTGGATACACAGAAAATCCATATGAAAGAGAACCTAGCAGATGCATTGACAAAAGCAATCAATCCTGGCAAGTTCATTTGGTGCAGATCCTTGTATGGCTTGACAGAGACGTAGACAGCATGGTGGTGGCAAGATAGAGACTGGTGTGGAGATTGATTGGTTCTCAATCTAATCTCCAAGTGGGAGATTGTTGTAATATTAGTCCCACATCGACTGATGTGGGAATATGTGGAGAGGAGGAGATTATAAAAGAAAGCCTTCTCCTTCTTCTTTAAGCATCCCAAATATCTTTCCTCTTATATATTTCTTTATTTATAGTGGAGTTCTCTCTTGCCCATATATTCTTGTGTTCTTCTTTTCTCTTATTTGCTGATTGTTCTATTTGGTGGGTTTTTCATAACCCGATAGTGGTATACCGAATAGAACAATCAGCAAATAAGAGAAAAGAAGAACACAAGAATATATGGGCAAGAGAGAAAACTCCACTATAAATAAAGAAATATATAAGAGGAAAGATATTTTGGATGCTTAAAGAAGGAGGCTATAAAAAGAAAGCCTCCTCCTCTCCACATATTCCCACATCAATCGATGTGGGACTAATATTACAACAATCTCCCACTTGGAGATTAGATTGAGAACCAATCAATCTTCACACCAGTCTCTATCTTGCCACCACTATGTTGTCTACGTCTTTGTCAAGCCATACAAGGATCTACACCAAATGAACTTGCCAGTGTTGATTGATTTTGTCAATGCATCTGCTAGGTTCTCTTTCGTGTGGATTTTCTGTGTATCCACCCTTCCGTCTTCCACCACTTCATGAACAAAATGATATTGGACTTCTATGTGTTTTGTCCTGGAATGAAAAGTTGAATTCCTTGCAATGTGCAAGGCACTCTGACTGTCACAATATAGGAGAATCTTCTCCTGTTTGTGCCCAAGTTCTTCCATGAATCTTCTTATCCAGATTGCTTTTTTACAAGCTTGTGTAGCTGCCATATACTCAGCCTCTGTTGTAGACAGTGCTACAACTGTCTGTAGTTTAGATACCCAGCTCACAGCTCCTCATGCAATTGTAAACACATAGCCAGTAGTGGATTTTCTTTTATCAAGATCCCCTGCAAAATCAAAATCAAAATCAACATATCCTTTGACAGTAAATCCAGATCCTCCATAACATAGAGCAGCATCCAAGGTTCCTTTAATGTATCTTAGGATCCTCTTCACTATAATCCAATGCTCTTGTCCTGGATTCGCCATATGCCGACTAATCACTCCCACTGCATGTGCAATGTCCGGTCTTGTACATATCATAGCGAACATCAGACTTCCCACTGCTGATGCATACGGTACTCAAGACATCTCCATCCTCTCTGCTTCATTGCTAGGACACATACTTGAGGATAACTTGAAATTAATAGGAAGAGGAGTAGAAATTGGCTTATAATCTTGCATATTGAAGCGGCGCAAGACTTTCCTTAAGTAACTCTTCTGAGATAGCCAAATCTTCTTGTTATTTCTGTCTCGGTGAATTTGCATCCCTAGAAACTTGTTTGCGGGTCCCAAATTCTTCATTTCAAATTTTGTAACCAACTGAGCCTTTAATTCTACGATTCGATCTTTGTTGGGGCCTGACACCAACATATCATCGACATACAATAGTAAAATGATAAAATCATCAACACCAAACCTCTTGTAATACGCACAAGGGTCTGAAGCAAGTCTGTTGTATCCAAGGCTCAATATGAAGGAATCAAATCTCTTATATCAACATCTTGGTGTCTGTTTTAAGCTGTATAGAGATTTGTTCAACCTCCAAACCAAATTCCTCTTTTCTGGATTCTTCAAAACCTTCGGTTGGAGCATATAGATTATGTTGATCTTTGCTGCCATTGCTTCTATCACGAATTGTTGTTAGCTGTAGAATAACTCTCACTATTTCATGTGAAATTTGTCTTCTCAGGTTATCTCCAACTGGTATATGGTTGAAATAAAATACACCAGGAAAATTTTCAGGAAAGACTGGAAGGAAATTTTATTAAACATATACTTAATCACCTAATACACCTTTCTAGGATACCCGAAAAGAAACCACGTGAAATTGCGACTTCTGCAGTACCTCCGTAGGATGAAAGACAATATCTTACTTATTTTTCTGATGTGAAGGATCCACATAAGTGGTAATTACAGAACATACTGTAAGTAGATACTCACACCCTAAACCAAACAAATAGACCCCTAAGGAATTTTCCTTTTCTGATATGGAAGATTAGACTATGCTGCAACCACAGAACATACTTCGGAAAAACCTCGCTCTGATACCACTGTCGGGTTATGAAAAACCCATCGAATAAAACAATCAGTAATAAGAAAAAAGAAGAACACAATAATATATGGGCAAGAGAGAAAACTCCACTATAAATAAAAAAATATATAAGAGGAAAAATATTTGGGATGCTTAAAGAAGAAGGAGGAGTCTTTCTTTTATAGCCTCCTCCTCTCCACATATTCCCACATCAGTCGATATGGGACTAATATTACAACAATATTTATGATCAATCAAATGAGACAGTATGTATTATGAGGATGAAAAACAGTCTATATTTTATTTTGTTTCAATCTCTTTTTTTTTTTTTTTTTTATAATTCCAAGGGGTAAATGTTTCAAAAGACTCTTTAACAAGGAAGGCGTTGATTCTTGGATGTATGAGCAAATGATCACATTCGCCTCATAGGTTCAAAGTATGTGTGTCTTTGAGGGACACATCTTGTTCATATGGTTTTTCATAATAAAACTTCTCATTAATTTAGAAGGTTATGTTTTTCTATGTCCGTTGTGAGTTTTCATAATTTTGAGAAATCCTCCAACAAAACCTTTTACCATTAGGGTTATCAAATTATATTTTTTGTAGTTTATTCCTATACAATTAAGGACGTAAAGGCTATCTTTTTTTTTTTTTGGTTGCCAACCCCGGTTTCCAAGGCTTTGCCCTGACTAATCAGGTGTTCGACCCGAGTCGCACACCTGGCTGTGGTGGGTGAGTCTCCTTTTACCATTAGGGTTATCAAATTATACCATTAGGGTTATCAAATTATATTTTTTGTAGTTTATTCCTATACAATTAAGGACGTAAAGGCTATCTTTTTTTTTTTTTTTTTTTTTTGTTGCCAACCCCGGTTTCCAAGGCTTTGCCCTGACTAATCCGGTGTTCGACCCGGGTCGCACACCTGGCTGTGGTGGGTGAGTCTCCCAGTGGGGATTTTTTGCATCCACAAGGTTTCGATACCGGAACCTTGCTTAAGCGGGCGAAGCTGCTTACCACTTGGACCAACCCCCGTTGGTCGTAAAGGCTATCTTTAGTTACCACATTATTTGAAGTTTTTTTTTTTTTTTTTTTGTTAAACATTATTTGAAGTAATTGAGTTCTCAAAGAAAATGAAAAGAAAAGCCTCATGGAGAACCCTATTGGACAAAGTTGAATTTGTAAAATACACAGAAAATATTGAAGGGAACAAAAAAATAAACACTTCTATTTTGTGTCATTTCATAGTTTGAATTATATATCTGTCTTGAGCTAGTAACATTAAAGAGAAAAAGTTAATAACCTGACTATAGATGAAACTTTAATCTCCTTTATATAAGTCCAATAACCAAGACTATCACTACAATATGATTCCAAGTTCGTTTAATGGTCGCTACATGGTTGACTTGTGGGATTTAATTATATATTATTATCAATATTCTTGATCGCCAGAATTCTTGGCCATTAATTATATTATGGTAGTTATAATTCTAAGAGATCAGTTTAAATCTTCTAATTTCATTGTTATTTTTAAAAATGCGAATTTTGAAGGTTACAACTGACCTGCAAGGTAGCTCGGCAGTTTTTAGTTCCTTAGTAGGGGTGCAAATGAATAACTAAAATTTGCTTTGGAATTTGAATCCACATCCGTTTAAGGGTATTTGAGTCCGTCCGATTACTATAGGATGCATATATAGTATGCCCCTTTCTTACCCAGTTATTATCTATCCGATAAAATTATTCAATAAGTTGCTTATTTGAATTTGTTTTCTTATTTTTATAAGCTTTTTACTTGAGATATATGACTATTTTTCTAGATTCTCTACTAAAATAAATACCGAAGTTACTCAATTCTTAAATTTCAAACCCAACTCTGGTAAAAATGTCAACAGGTAGTCAAAAACTTGTATTTAATCTGTATCCATACCCATTTAGACAAATCTATGTAAGAAAATAATTATCTAATTATCATCCAAAATCAACTAAATCTGCCCAAAAACCGATAGAATATTATCAAAATCCATATGAATATAATAGGATGTGGATAATAGTATTACCACTATCCGATCCGTTTACACCCCTACTCCTTAGCTTCTAAATAATAATAGTCAATCTAGAAGCTTTGAACTCTTGTTGTCAAACCATCCCCCACCCCCACCTTTTTTTGGGGGTGGAATAGTATATATTTTTTTTTTTTTAATCTTTCAAAGCATAGCATATAATTCCAAAAAAGAAATTGAGGCAAGTATATAACATAGTTTAGTTGCTAAAGTATCAGCATCATTGATGCAAGTGTAAATAATGAATAGATATTTTTACTCCTCTTGGTGAGACCCAAGTTTGGAAGAACTCCTCGATTTGCCCCCATAAGAATTAGCTGCTGATGTTAGAAGGTACCAAAATTAAGAGCCTTTGCCTACTGGACCATCACATGACTGCAAAATGAAAAAGAAAAAAGAAGAAAAAAGTCGGCCAAACCCGATGTTGAAGGTTTCTGCACAAGCCGACTCTCGAGGGCAATCTTCCTACCATATGACTGAAACAACAATAATAATTTAGAAAAGATAAATAACTATTGCCCAAGACATGACCTATTATGGACCACTCCAGTTTGAACGGAAACCTAATCCATTAACCAAGACCGGTTCCTTCGTCCTTGCGTGGAGCATCAGCCTTAATACGTGGCGGCCTGATTATACGATCAATGAGTCCATACTCAAGAGCCTCTTGAGCATTGAATCGCTTCATTCGACTCAAGTCCTTGTTGATCTACAGATATAAAAGAAATATTCATGTTAGCTTCTATAGGTTGAAGTAAACCCTATGAGAGCACAGTCTACCAATGGTAAAAGTCTCCAATAAAACACCAGGACAGCATACACAGATACACAACAAAGACAACTTATACGTTTGAAGTAGAGCTAAGCAAAAATAAGAGTTCTGCAAGTATCCAACACCCAAACTTACACTGATGGTAGCGTCAGCCGTGATTTGGCAGGCTGGGTGTTGTCAACCTTTCTAACCATTAATTATTTGCTGCGTATATGGATTTTGAACGTGTGGGATGCGCTGAAGTGGTGGAGACAGGAGGAATCAAGCATAGGCTCCAATGAGCATTTTCTTTGGATACTTGAGAATAGAGTTATGAACTGATTCACACACATAACTGATTATCTCACAGCTCCACGGTATTTTTATGATCTAATGACTCACATTCAATTTTTATCTATTGTGAAGAAATGTAAGAGTTTATTCACCCAGCTCATCTTTTAGCTATAACCACTAGATGTCACCTTCCTTGTAGAACATATTGACAATGTTGAAGCACCTATTCTTAATTGACTGACAACTTATGTAATTGTCATTAGATAGACATCTATACAGCGATTGAGTTAAACCTGGTAACCAAAGAAGTGTTCATACAATAAACAAGGTAGCATCAGTGGCAGAACTGAAATAGCTCAGCCAAAGTAAAGGATAAATATTCCACAAGAGAAGACAAACATGGAACTGTAAACAAACACCAATAAAACTGTTCAAAACAAACCATTAGATGGACTGTACTTGGGAGATTCCTAGTATTTTACCCTAGCTTCTTGATATATCATCCTCCTTCGTACTTGGTTCTCTTGTTTGTTTTTTGTTTAGGATCTCCCATTGCATAGCTATATTGGCTTTTGTGCTGTTCTTTTTTCTTCATTAACCCCAAAAAAAAATTTAAATGGAGTGTCACAAGATCCTAGTACTAAGTAAACTCACTCCTACCATCTCTACAATTAATTCTTCTAGACATGCTCTGAGTGATTAGCAGCACTTTTCTAAGGGCTTAGGGTTGATAGGGAAGTGCAAAAGGTTGCTGTCTAGAGTTCCCTATTGGAATTTCTTTTCTTTCAGTTCTGAATTTTCATAATTTTCTGCTATTCTAAAGGTTGGGATCAAGTTGAGCAAGAAGGAGGATGATGTTCTAGGGTTATTAAGGGTGGGTGACGTAAGCCAGGATCTGGGTTAACCTTCCAGGACCCTGCCAAAGTGAACCAGCTAACAAACAAATAATCCTAGGGAGGTTTTATCTCAATTTTGGTAACCCATGGGGAAATAGAACTGGGAAAAATAGGTTATGGAAGGGATGGGAAGTTTAGGATCTTAACAATATAAAGAGGATTAGAAAAATTAGCCACTACCCTAAAGATAAACAAGGTGAGCTGGGATTAAAGTTTTGGAGTTGGGAAAGGGATAGAGGAAGGTTATGGTTTTAACAAATGTAGCTGGGAATGATTTTGAACCAGATAAAGTTTTGGGATACCCTAGGGTAGCATGGAAATTGCTGGGGTCTTTCGTATGTAGCTAGGGGAATGTAATGGTTACTATGGGTATGGTTTGAGATATCCAAACATACTCTAGGTAGGATGTGAGGTATGGAAATCAGAACTAGGACATTGTGCAATGAGAAAGGAAGGGTTAGGGTTTTAACAAACCTAATGGGAAGGGTTTGGGAGGTCTATGTTTAATGGAAATGGAAGAGGAAGCTTGCGGTTGGAAATTGGGTAAGCTGTAGATGGCTCTTGGATGAATTCTTGAATCTTCTTTCTTCTTCATTCTGCTTCTTTCTTCTTCTTTCTTCTTTTTTTCCTTTGTTCTTTCTTCTCTCTTCTTTTCATTCTTTCTTCTTTCTAATCTTCTTTCCTTTTTCTTTTCTTTCTTTCTTTCTCCTTTCTGTTTTCAGATCAGCTGCCAGAATAAAAAACTTGAATTTCAGAAATTTTCTGCAATTCAAGAAAGGGCTGCAATGCTGTCGCAAGTCCAAGAAAGGGAAAAGAATAAGGAAAGAAGAGGGGAGACGGGATGAAAGGGGAAAGGGACACTAGGGTTTCAATTGGGAAGGCGGTTGCTGCTGCCACAAGCTGTTGGGAGGGATTTTAGGCGTTGCACTGCGGTTAGGGAGGGGAATAGGGAGGGGAATAGGGAAGGGTAGGGCAGTAGGGTTGTACTTACTTGGCTTGGTTTGAGGGATCTCTTGATAGCTGCTGGAATTTTATTGTACCAGGCTGCTGTGAGCTTGGAGAAGAAGATGAATGTTGGGATTCACAGAATTGCACAGAAACATTCTTCAAGCCAGGCTGCAGGGTTTCTTCCCCCATGACCCAAGCCTCTGATTTTCTTATCAACTCTGAACTGATTTTGTTACTGACTCAATGGGCTATTTATAGCCTCTTCCAACCTAAGCAGTTTGACTACGACTCAAACTAGGGAACCTTATCCATAAAGGATTCCCCTTACAAAAAGGGCTCGACTAATTAATAACAAAAGAACTCTTAAAGGAAACCCTAATTGGACTCTTCATAAGACATCTTGAAGGAATCAAATTACTAACCCTGAGAAGGAATCCTACTTGAAAATTGGGCTCTAACTCTGTCTTAAATAGACTGGGAATCTGTCATAAATCACAAAATACTAATCCAAATAAAAAATAAAATAAAGATAGATCCATGACCCTTGGATTGAAGGAGTTCCAACCAGACCCCTCTTGAGCTCAAAAGGGGCTGGGAAAATGACCAAAATATCCTGGGGGTATCCACCAGCTTTTTTATTAGGCTTTTTGGATCTGGTTTTGGGCCCAATTAGGGGCCCCCAACCCTGGTTACATCAGTGGGGAGGGCCTGCTGATTAGTTAATCAAGAATTGAAGTACATCTCTACCCTCACTAGTTATTTCCACAACCTGCAACTGTATGACCTTATAAACTTGTTGCTTAATAATATTTATCTCAATAAATTGGCGACGAACATAAGACACAAATTATTTTAAATAATCTAGCAACAACTCCCAGTTAAAGCTACAGTTATACTAGACCATCCATACTAGAGAAATGAAAATTCAACCAAGAACAATGACTCTTACCTTTTCTACTGACTGGCCTGTCTTCTTAGCCAACTCTCCAAATAGGTAGTCTCTGATTCTAAGGAGTTCATTTGCTTCATTTTGAATGTCATCAGCCTGGAAGAAAAATGTCAACTTCCATGAGAACATGCAACAGAAGAAACTTAGCAGTTTCATGGGAGAACTTTAATTTTGTCAGTTAAAATTTGCATTTCATTATTTTTAAAAAGTTCTCAGGAGATGGTAAGATACCATACAATTCAGACAGCATATTAGCAGTGAGTATTTCTATTGATAAGATGGTTGAGATACAATAGTTAAGGCACCTACCTGGCCACGTGCTGCTCCAGCTGGAGATTGCAATGCAATTCTTGAAAGGGGCATTGCTACACGGTTACCCTTAACCATGCAAAAGGAAAATACAAGAAATTCAGCCATGAAAATTAAGTTGAGTAAATGCAGTTCATGTGATAAAAGCACAATTTGTGAAGAGAACATTAACAGTCTATCTCAACCCTGAATAAGTCCAAGGATTAAGATACCTCTCCAATCTATCATATCACTAGGGTGTTTTGACAAAGGGGAAACCCCGTAAAGCTAACAAATGGATAGTACAGTATCAGGTCAATCTTGAATTGATCCCTGTATCCCACACTAGTAGCATTTAAAAGATTATCTTATTTATACTTGCAAGTTTCACCATAATTCATATTCCAAAGAAGAAAGGAGATTTTGTGGTAAATATTCAGACCTTTTCTCCAGCTGCAAGAAGAAAGCCTGCAAGATTGTAAGCATAGCCCACACAATGGGTGCAAACAGGACTTTTCAAGCTCTGCATGGTGTCATATATTGCCATGCTAGGTGTAAGCTGCAAAGCATAAAAGTCTCAGTGGTGAAGAATGAAGAGAGCAACAAATTAGCAAGGAGTTCACATGTTTTTGCATATATGCTTACACAAATGCTGAAATGAGTTGAGAAGGGAGAAAGAGACATCAGCAAAAGAAGGAATGAACTCACATCTCCACCTGGGCCGTTGATGTACAAATACATCTTTTTGGTATTATCAACGCTATCCAGGTAAAGCATTGTTGCCAATACTTGGTTGCTGTACTCTTCATCTATATGTTGCCCAATAAAGATAACACGTTCTCGGTACTACAATCCAATGGCTTTAGTTAGAAAAGCCATGCATGCAAAGCAAAATTTGCAGCTCCTACATTATTTGGGGTGTCAAATAGGGAGGGGAGACAAGTTCATTCAAATACATAAGTAATACATATTCAGAGGCAAGAATCTATTTGGCATAGTCATAGCACCATAACAATCCAAGCAGCGGGAGTCTTTAAAAACTGAAAAAACATGTACATGAACAGAAGTTTACTGATTGTTTCATTAACCCAGCTAAATGGGTAATAGTCAAGTTAATAAAAGATACCAAAGGGTTGATACCCTTAAAATTCTGGAGGTCACTGCTGCAATCATCTTTATATACCAGTTGAGATCCCTAGATTTCTTATCTGATCCTACATTAGGGAAGCCATGACTTACAAGAGCATTCCACAAATCAACCCACTGCCAAGTTCCTTCTCCAGGAGTTCGGTAAGGCACTCTTGGTGTACCTATCGGCATCATTCCAACACGTGCTTTTGTTGGTTTCCCATTACTAGTCCTGCAAACAACAGCAATATGATCACTCTGTTAGCATCATCTCATTCAACAAAAGAAATTTCTTTGGCAATGAGTCAGATTGTTACAAGTCATCCAGAAGAGTAGATGTCAAATCATAGTTGAAGTTGCTTACAAGCTCACTCTCAATTTTATTCTGATACAGACCCAAGAAGAACAAATTAAAACAGAACATAACAGAAACATAGTACATTGTCAGTTTTCCATAGCCACTATAGATATTGGTGTTCAAGACTTCAACCTAAAAACCTAACAATAGCACAATATACACAGACACAGAAAGAAAGATTATGGCATATCTCCACAAGGGGATCCATTTGCCAAGTCACAAAAATATAGATGAGATATTACCCAGACCAATGACGAAGTCCATTAAAAATTGGCAAGGAATCAAAGCATCAGAACTCCTACAGAACGTAGAAGATACTGCAGACAAATAGATCCTTTGATAATACTTCCTTTAACCATCAAATTGAAGAGTATCTTAATCCTACTTAAGAACATAGAGAAGAACATAATCAATTCCATAAACGAATTCTTTTGATGATTCATCTACACTTCAACAGAGATCTTAAGCTCAGAGATTCAGAAAGGTGAGAAAAACCTCGACTTGAACCTCTCACCAAAAACCAACTTGAGACCCAATTGAGTACTAAATCCACCAAATAATGTTTTGGTTACGAAAATTCATATTGGAAGCATGGAAAACTAAAATAAAATTCACCTATAATATAACAGAAGAGGCCTCCATCAGTTTATCATAATGTGTAATACACCAAAAGTGCACCCAGACCATATATCAGACAAATGCATGTATGTGTTACAAGGTACCTAAATTGTCCATAAGATGTTCCAAAGTAGCTAAAAATGCCAAGCAACACAAGTTGAAGGTAAAACTTGTAGCCTTGGTCATGGCTAGTTTGGGCTGGATGGATGGCAAAAGACTAGACTTAAGCCGCCACAGGGAAGCCAAGTATATATATTAACCCTAGGCAACTACAGGGTTATAACTCGCCTAGGTTGCTATGTAAAACCATCCCCCAACCCCCCACCCCCAACAAAAAAATAAAAAAGCAGAAATTCTTTCATCCTTTAAGTAGCAGTTCTTGGCCGTATGGACTTTATCAATGGGATGATTGGACTTTCCAAAATCGCTCATCTCTTGCAAGAATAACACTATAACTAAGCACTAGGAAATCAATTAATAGAAACTCAATAAAATAAATCATTCAAAATGAAACCCATCAAAGATTCGATAAACTATAACCAGTTTTCCCCTAATACTTTCAAATTTAATAAACTGGTAGTACACAAAACAAAATCGAACTCAGTTTCTTGACGTTGTTTACCAGGAATTGACGCTCTTATGAACTTTTTCATGGAATTCAACGTTCAGATTCGGTGTAGAAGTTCCAAAGGGACCTGTAATATTAAACATGTAAAGGAATAGCAGTTTTTGCATAGTAAGAAAAACAAAACGAGATAGCCTATCTAGAGTAGGGATGTGAACAAACTTGCAGATTGGAGTTTCAATCCTGTAAAAACTTTGCTCGTACAACTGTCAAAAAGGAGGAAATTTGGGAACCAAAAACATACCAAACAATCAAAATCTCATTGCAATTCCATTACCCAAAAGCAGAAACTGCTTGAATTCGCAGACGGAATGAATGCAGAGCAAACAAAGTAAACCTGTGAGAAGATTGAACAACCACGCTCCGTGAACTAAAACACGAGGAGCTGGTTAGATGAAGCGCCATTGACATCTTTCCAGGCAATTGAGATTTGAGAAAAAACCCAATGTGGTGAAGACGTTGTAATCAGGTAGGCTATCAAGTTTAGTAACCCAACCCCGGCGGAAAAATTAAAAAAGGAAAAATTTTCAGAGCAGCGTGGCCCCTGCGCTTTAATTTTAAGCAGTGAGAGGAACTCAGTGGCGGAGCAAGGGTTTGAGAATTTCGAGGAAGGTGTGAGTTGTATAAATAGTTTTGAATTTTAGTTGGTGCCCAATTAAGTGGGTCAGTATTATTTTTTTATTATTATTATTTTTTTTTGGTTTGCCAACCCCAGTTTTATAAACCGGTGGTTCGACCCGCGTCGCACACTTAGCTGTGGTGGGTGAGTCTGCCATCGGGGATTTTTTGCATACACAAGGATTCGATACCGGAACTTTGCTTAAGCGAACCAAGTTGTTTACCACTTGGACCAACCCCGTTGGTATGGGTCAGTAATTTTTGATTGAGCACTCAAGTGGATTAAATTGCATAACGTTTACTTCGAACCTCCTTTTGTAAAATTACAAATTACCCACAGATAACTTTTCTATTAGTTTGAAATTAAATTGATTATTTTGTCCATGATGTGGTAGTAAATATAATTTTTGTCTTTTATATTTAAGAATCTTAAGTTTTTAAATTTACAAAAATAAGCCATTGACTTTTATTCAATTTCAAAGGTTGGAATTTCTCCTATTTGCCATTGTTGGAAATTGTTGCCCCTCCCATGCCACCGTCGAAAATTATTATGCATACAACATTTATAGTGCTAGAATGACCTATTCGAGCATCAAGGATTCGGCGTTCTCAGCCAAGCAGCTCTGCCAAGTCCTAAAGGAGAAATTGCCGTATCGAGAAGATTGGTCTACCAAAGGGATTTCGTCCACCCACCATATGAGGGTTTCGAGAACAAACAAGATAAAGTTTATGGTTTAGGATCGGTGGCAAGGATCAGAGATCTTATGGCCGAGGATGGACTCATTGAGGGTGCCGACGAAGCCTAGGAAATTCTTGTTGGAAGTTGAGTCGTGAAAACAGCAAATGTCAGCTGGGAAGTGGATCTTCTTGACAAGGAGTTGGAAGTGATAAGGAGTGGAAATAGTGGGCACTTTCTAGGATTGTGGAACTAGTGTCAAAATTATGGCTTGCCAAGCATTGATGGGAGGAAGATTAATGGCTGGAGCACAAGGGGGGGGGGGGGGGGGGGGGGTAGGTGGTCGAGGAGAGGCTTCCAACCATGTCAAAGGAGGCACCATAGTAGAAGCATCACCGCAACGGCAGCCAAAGACAGAGGTACTAGGTGGCGGGAAAGTCCTATGTTGGGGCTTGGTTCCTGTTGTATAGGTTTCATTTTCAAGTGAGGACTTCTTTTTGTAGATTTAAAAACTTAATATCCTTCAAATATAAAAGACAAAAATTATATTTAACATGGGCAAAATGGTCATTCTAGTTTCAAACTAATAGAAAATTAATCGTTCATAACTTGCAATTTTACAAAAAGTGCAAAGTAAGTACCGTGTAATTTAGCCAACTTAAGTGGGTAGTCAGGAATTACAGGCCCAATTAAGTGTGCACTTTGCAAAAAAAAAAAAAAACTCGATAGTTTTTCATAAAAAAATATTTCAAACTTAAAAAATTAAAATTAAAATTAAAATTGGTTCAAAGAAACATAATATATATATATGTCAAATATTGGTCAAAGTCGTTGTTTAATTCTTCTTGGTTTAGAATATTGGTAGTTGTATTGGTATCTTGCTGGCTCATTGTTCTTGAAGACATGCTTGGGGAATACATTTATTGTTTTGCAAACTCTCTCTCCCCCTCCTAAAAGAAAGGGATCCGCTTAGAGAAGGCTTCATCCGTCACTAAGACTTAGCACAAAAGAGGATTTACACCTCACCTTCTATACCAGGGAGAAAGAACGAGGATCTTTTGTGGTGTTTACAACTATCAATGGAGAACCACTGATGAATGATACATGAATGGGGAGGGTAAGCCTACTTCTAAAGAGAAGTGGAGAAATGAATGCTCAAAGAGAGTCTAAGGAGAGAGTCCCAAAACAAAAGTCTCGATTCATAAAAGAGAAGACCTCTATTTATAAGCATTCCAATGATCTTAATGGAGATTGATGAGATATTGTTGATAAGCAATGAAGGGTATGGACCGCATTGTTTAGATCTTCTTGTAATTTTCTTGTATATGGTGAGATAAGGATGTGATAAGGTTATTGTAGATGAATAGTAACCTATCGGGTACCTTTGTTCTCAGTCGTCCGATTGGAAGCTTGAATCTCGACCCTTGAGATGCAACGTTGAGATACTGCTTGAAATGATATGTCTTAACCTTGATTAGATCTTGGCCCTTGATTTGCATTGTTGAGAGGGTATTTGCTTTGCACCGCTGGATGCAGATATTTGCTTTGTACCGTTGGATGTAGATATTGGTTATGCACCATTGGATGCATAAATAATTGATGAAGAACCATTCCAGGGCATTCCATGTGTCACAGATAGGGGTGTAAACGGACCGGATTCGAATCGGATAGTGGTATATCCATATCCGCATCCTATTATATTCGGACGGATTCGGATAATATCCTATCGGTTTTCGAACGGATTCTGTCGGATTCGGATGATAATCGGATAGTTATTTTATTAAGTAGATTCTTCTAAACAAACATGAATATAGATTGAATACAAGTTTTCGACTACTTGTTTACATCTTTACCTTTTTATTTGTGAGGGCTAGGTTTGAAATTTAAGAATTTAACAACTTTGGTAGCTATTTTAGTAAAAAATCTAGAAAAATAGTCACATATTATAGGCAGAAATTATAAAAATAAGAATAATAAATCTAAATAAGTAACTTAATCGGATAATTTTATCGGACAGATAATATTCGGTAAGAAAGGGGTATACCATATCCACATCCTATTAATAATCGGACGGATTCGGATACCCCTAAAAGGATGCGGATGCGAATTCGAAAACGGATTTCGGTTATCCATTTACACCCCTAGTCACAGACACTATTTTTCCTTTTGGTTTGGTTAAAAAAATATTAACCCAATTTGGCTAAGCTTGGTTTTGGTTGGATTGGTTTAGTTCTATTTGACCAAGCCGGAATATTAGCTAGACCATTTTTAAACTAGAATGATGGACATGTTGTCCTTTTACTGATATGACTCATTAGACTATTCATGGCTGAAATAGTAACGGTAACCCATATCTTACCCTGAGTAGTAGCGTGCCGATATTGCCGTCACGGCTTATGGGCCATTCTTTAATGTCGTAATGGTTGATGATTTTCCCATCTTCAAGTCCGGGGAACTGGACATAATTGTTCAAGCAATATGATTGTTGATCATTTTTAGACCTTGTACGCATCAAGGTTAATTAATAGAGTAATCAGACGTCCTGAATTGCCTTCCTTCATAACATTTTTATTAATGATATTGTTGATAGCCACTTTACACCAGACTCTTAGTGCATTGCAGGCCTTCATTTGCCTTCTTTGAATCGTGAAGTACATCATGATCATAGAATGTATGATGAAGAGTCAAGCTGTATACATCTTCAACCTGTATAGAATTTGGCTATGTAATCGTCAAAATTGGATGAAGTCAGATACTAAATCTTGATAGTTATCATGATCTAATAAGGACCATTCTGTTCGCACGGATTTTTTGGATATCTTGGAAAGTCTTGTCTATAAGGTTATTATAGAAGCGAGCCATCTTGCAAAGAAGTATGATGGCCAACATTCCTCAAGGATGGGGGTATTTGGATATTGGTAGACACCCAAGGTATGGGAGGGGATTTATTGGTATGGTTGGGTAGTATCGAAAGGTGGAGTACTGGTAATCTTGCAACCTTGTAAGAATTCGCGGGTTAAGAAGTCAGGAATGGAATTGGATTCACCCTTGATATGCTCCAAAATCAAAACTAGACAATAATGCTTGCCAACAGGCAAAATCTGTATTGAAGCAATGTTTGAACATCTTTTTTGAATACCTGTTTTGCAGTGCTACAATCAACACGTACTAAAAACTTTTGATTAAGTAATTCCGATTCAAGTTTTTGAATACACATAACAATGGATAAGATTTCTTTTTTAATAGTATTGTAATTCTCTCGGCCGTATTCTAGACTCCAGAGGTATATTGGACAAGTATTTCTTTCCCTTGATCTACTTGTTTGATGATGCCTCCATAACCGAGCTCAGAAGCATCAGTTTCAACAATTTTTGGAAGGTCAGGATTGGCAAGGCTAAGACATGGTATAGTCTTGACAAGGTGTTTGATAGTTTGGACAACCTTGGTGTGGTAGAGTGACTAAGGTGTGGGATTTTTCTTGAGCTAGGAATAGAGTTGCTCACAATGAGATTGTGAGCACGTGTTTTAGAGCTTAGTAGAAGCATTCTTTTGTAATCTCTTCAGTTTATTTAGGCTTTCTCCCATTTTCCTTGATTACTTTTGTAAGATTCTAATTTCTAGGTTGAATGTTTAGGTTTAATTTTTCTATGTAATGCAATTTCAAGTTCAACTTCAAGTTCAAGTTTCAAGTTTGAGGATTCGTTTTTCTCTGGGTCTAGCAATTGCAGATCTAGATCATTCTAGATCTAGATCTGGTTGTTAGAATTGGTTGAGATTCGAATCGTTTGTTTAATTCTTTTTTATTATTTGAAGTTCAAAAATGCAAATAAGTAACATTCTTCAATAATCTTCTCTCCCCCCTCCATTCCCACTTCTATCTTCCCCTCCATATTCTTAGTTTAGGATTTACTTTCAGCATTTATTTATTGTTCTCCCTTCCCCTGGGTCCTTGATCAAAGATGCCCACAGTTGTGCCTCTCTTTAGTTAAGGTTTCCTTTTTCCTTTTATTGCTCTATTATTTACTTTCAGCATTTATTTATTGTTCTCCCTTCCCCTGGGTCCTTGATCAAAGATGCCTACAATCGTGCCTCTCTTTGGTTAAGGTTTCCTTTTTTCCTTTTATTGCTCTGTTATTTACTTTCAGCATTTATTTATTGTTCTCCCTTCCCCTGGGTCCTTGATCAAAGATGCCTACAGTCGTGCCTCTCTTTGGTTAAGGTTTCCCTTTTCCTTTTATTGCTTTGATTATTTCCTTTCTGCAATTTTTTTCTTCTAATATCCGTTCCCCTGATCAGTGGACCGTAAGCTACGGCAAAGGGTCCATGGTCAAAGTCATTATAATTATACTCCCCTTCCCTAGATCTAGAGCTGACACTCAGATCACTTCCCTTTTATTTTTATTTATTTATTGTTCGCATTTTTTTCTGCCTTTTATTAATTATGCGTTGGTTATGTTTGCTTTATTTTTCGTCTCAATTCGATTGCATTAGATGTATGGATTAGGACCGCTCGTTTAATTTAATTAATAAGTTAAAATCTTTGAATCATTGCACTCTCGCATTATCATTAATAGGTTAATTCTAAAGTGGCATATCTCCTTGGGGAAGGATTTCGTGATTTTTCAATTTAGATGTGAGAAAGATTTGTTAGAAGTTTGGAGAAAAGGTGTATGGAATATTGGCAATCAACTTGTCACACCCCACCCGTCGGTCTCGGTTACCCGCCCGACAACCCGTGGGTGCGATCCGTCACAAGATCCAAGGTTTTAGTCTATCAACAATATTTAAGACAAATAAAGATAATCAAGAGCAAAGAATATTCAATAACTGAATTAAATGAATTACAGGAGTCCAAAATACTCCAATATCAAAGGAAAGAAATAAAGAATAAAGGAATAAAACAAAAATGAGGGCAGCGGAATAATTCAAAAGTGTTTATATCAGTTTCTTTCCAGTTTGCTTTTCTAAGTCAATGAACTTAGACTCAAGTTTAATAAGGTGAGGGGTCCTCCAATTCTTCTCCAGTCTCTGTGCGAACTGCCTGACCACCTTTCGCCTCTGACCATCAACCGGTGCGATAAGCGCACTCCATGCACCCGCAGGAACTCCCACACATGCTATTTCCATCTCCCACTGGTGGTGCCACATCTTCTTCATACGGGATGGTTCCTTCATAGGAAACCAGCCCATCTTCAGATATAAATCCTTCTTTTGTGCAGGCTATAAACATACAAAGAATAAAGGAATGAGTTCTAAAGAACTCAGTAAGAAACAATCATAAATCTCATCCATCACCCAATAATGCCATGATACAAAAGTAATATGAATGAATGCAAAATATGAATGATGCTATGATTTCTAACTATGCAAGTCTCTAACAGTGTACATGCTTTAAGATAAACACCAGCCCTCCTCTGGGTAAGTCTCAACACTCTGATCCGGCAAGGATTGGTTACCTCTGTAGGGATCCAGGGAAAAAGGGAAAGTCCACACCTAGCTCACAAACCATGTTTAGGGGTTAAGTCAACACTCTCTCACCATGACCATTGGTAATGAGTACTGGCGCATGTCGGGGTTTCTAATCCAATGCAAGGTCATAATGGTTACATGTCTACATGAAGTCCAGATACATCCCCTATGGCACCAACCAACTCGGTTCAGTATCCTTCACAACCTAGGAGTAAGAATCCTCACGGACTGGCTACCTCTGTCGGACTCCACTCCTTAACCCTATGGTCATCCACATATTATTGGGGCAGATGCTCTCATGATTCCTCACGACACCCGGTCCGATCCTTGGACATCCATGAGCCCAACCCTAATATATGCAACCCTACCATTTATATGACTAATAGTGGACCACCAAGTCACATCACTGTCATCACGGGTCACTCGGTTTCAATCCCCCTACCGAAAGGGTAGTAGCATGTGGGGTACCTAGCCATGCAATCTAGATTCATCCTAATAATGTCATCAATTAATCATGATAGTGTTGAAGGTATCAGCAGGCATGTGTCCCATTCCACAACCTTCTGATATCACTAGCCAAGATATCCCAAAAGGAACACCCCAACTATCATAACCATATACCAATTACCATAATCATATAACATTCACAATTCACCAGGTAATATGAAATCAAGGCAAACAGCAGTAGTATATTAGAATTAAATACAACTACAGCAGCATATAACAATAGAAATTAAGACTAACAACTATCAGATTAACATGTTCAAGTATATGTAGATAGATAAGATAGATTGTCCTTACTTGCATATAATTGGAATGTCCATAAAATGGAATCCAGTAACTATTAGTAGACTTTTCTTTCAAACAGTAAACACCTAAACACAGGGTTATTAGAATATATAAGTTACATGAATCAATTTGAATCAGAACCAAAATCCAATTGGTCACTGTTTACCAGCCGGTCGCTTGGGCCGGTTGCTTAGGTTGAGCGACCGCCACTAGTGACCGCCCCAAAAACAGTGAGTTTCAATCCAAAACTCAGGCCTCTAATTACTCAAATTCAATCCGGATTTCGAGTAATCTTGAGCTAAGCCTTGAATCTAACACTCCCTAAGCCAAAAGGGTGAGGGAAAACTAACCATTACCATCAATAGATTACCCATTACTCTCCCCTTGACTGGATTAACATTCTCACGGAAACAGGGTTTCGTTTACAGTTAATTCATCTCAAGTAGATTAAAAAGAGAGTTAAAATATCCAAGGGGGTAATCACAAAGACGAGGGGAAAAGGGTAATACTAAATTAACGGACAAAGAGAGTAAAGAACAAAGGGTTGATTCAATACCTCACGCCAGAGAGTCAGAGAAGGAAAGAACTGATCTTCCAAGTCACTGCAGGTACTCCAGAGACTCTTTCGGATCTTCCCCGCAGCCGTCTAACCTCCCAAATAAGCAACCATGAATAAATTATTCGTTAAATAGACGGAGGTTGCCTTTTATAGAAGTCAGGGGGCAAAATAGGGCAAAATCCCCGAAAATAGACCGGCCGGTCGCTTGGGCCGGTCGCTTAGGTTGAGCGACCGCCACTAGTAACTGCCCCCATGTAAGTTGCCATACAAGGGTGCTTTTACTAGGGGGTTGATACCCAAGGCCAACCTAGCTCTAAATAAGAGATGGGGGAGATCTTACCTTCATTCCGGACATCTCTGAACAACACCTGACTTCTAGAATTCCAAATTCCAGCCAAGGCAGGCTCTGCAGATAAAGGATCCAGATCCATGGGTCCTGGGTATGGATCATGGGCTTCAATCTGGATACTCCACAAGTTCACGCGACTAGACCTTCGGGTTCTCGGACCTGGAATACGGATCTCGGGTTAGAAATATGGGGGGTGTTACACAACTGATTTGATTCCAACGTTGGTATCTGGATTTTAACATTCATGCTCCTCAACTATCTGCCAAACTGGTTTGGATTCACTTCCTTGATCTTCCTCTTGAATACTGGCATGCCAAGGTATTACTTTCTATTGCTAAGATGGTAAATCGTCCTGTTTCTTTAGACCATTGTACTCGTCTTGGTTCTGTGGGACATTACGCAAGAATTCTTGTGGAATTAGATTTGGAAGTTGAGCGTGTGTCTAAAGTTCAAATAGAGCACCTTGAGCCTGGCTCTACACGTGTTTTCAGCTTCATTCAAAAGGTGATCTATGATGATGGAATTCAAAGATGTTTTCGATACAATCGAGAAGGTCATTTGGGCAAAAATTGCAATGCTAATATTCCTTCGACTAAAGAGAAGTTTGTTCCTCAACACTTGGTGCCTGAAGATGCTGTTCTAAATGAAGGTCCTAATTCTATTAGGATTGCAAAGATGCTGGAGTTTGAGGATGAGAGTATTCGTCCTCTCAACTGGTTCATGCGGCTTTAGTGGAGGCAAGGCTGGTGGACTCTCCGTCGGCCAATGGGAATTTAGTTATTGTTTTTTAAATCAAGGGGTTTCTGCTAATGAGGTGTTGGTTTTAGGTAAGGACTCTTCTACGAATCATTCTTCTTCGACTCCTACCTAGGACAACAACCCTTTTGAACTTCAAAAAATCCTTGATGCGGATAAGAGTTCTAAATCTCAAGGAAACCTTCAATTGGATGATGGTTTTGATTTTCAAAATGGGGTGGTTATTGGTTCGGCCACATATTTTGAATTTCAAAAATCCTTAGATGAAGATAAGGTTCTAAGTTAATTGGTAACTCTCCTTTGGAGAGTTCACTAGTGGGACCCAAAGAAAAGAATGAAGATTGTGATTCAGCCAAGCATTTTGAATTTCAAAATGTCCATGTTGCGGGTAAGACTTCTATTCAAATTGGAAAGCATACTTTGGGGATTCATTGGTGGGACCCAATGATAAGAATGAAGGGTGTGATTTGGTCAAGCATTTTGAATTTCAAAATGTCCATATTGCGGGTAAAACTTCTATTCAAATTGAAAACCCTACTTTGGGGGATTCATTTGTGGGACCCAATGATAAGAATGAAGGGTGTGATTCGGCCAAGCATTTTGAATTTCAAACAATTCATGCTGCGGGTAAGAGTTCTATTCAACTTGGAAACCTTACTTTGGGGGATTCATTGGTGGGACCCTATGCTGTAAATGCACTAAGAGGTTCGACCAAGGAAGGAAGGTATTTTAAAGAGAATTCATTAGGGGCTGATGTGGCAACTAGGGAGAATGCGTTGGACTCTAGTGGGGCCCAGAAGAGTTTGGCCAGATTTGAAAATGATGGAAAGCTGCAATTGGAATTTGTTCCTCCTCCTTCGTCTTCTATCTCAATAGGGCTGAAGGCTCTCCTCGTCAAAAGCCTGGTCGTCCTAAGAAGGCTCATGCAGTGAAGAAAGTGGCCACAAGTAAAAAGGGTTTGTTGGCAAAGGAATTCAAGAAGGTAGGTGCTGCTTTAGGGAAAGTCTCTACAATAAATAATAGCCTCTCATTGGAAGAGGAAAGTGTTGCTCTGTAACTGTTGATATGAAGCTTTTCTTTTGGAATATTTGCGGCATTGGTAATGCGTCTAGTAGGAGGGCCCTTAAAATGTTGTTAATGACTCATCAACCAGACATTTTTTGTGTCGCTGAACCAAAAGTGGACGTCAATAAGTGCCCAATTCTCTTTATTAATAGATTAGGATATTCTTCTAATTTTTTGTATAATTTTCAGGCTGGAGAAAGTTCCAAATCTTTGGGTCTTTTGGAAGAGAGAGTTGCAGCGGCCCTCTGTTCTCTCTTTATTTGACCAACAACTCTCTCTTCAATTCAAGTGGCAAGGTGTGCAATTTGGTCTATCAGTGGTTCATGCTTGTTGTGATAGATCTAATCGCAGACGGCTTTGGGAGGATCTTATTGCTCTCCCTTTGTCCAGCTTACCGTTTTTGGTTATGGGGGACTATAATGCAAGGTTACGGGTGTCTGAAAGGAGGGGTTCAGGCAGATTCCAACTGGGTGCAGCAGTTGATTTTCAGGCTACCATTGACGCTCATGAGCTTTTTGAAGTTCCATCTTCGGGTAGGAAATTTACATGGTCAAATCAATGCAAAGTTGGTAATGTTCGTTCGGTCCTTGATAGAAGTTTCTTCAATGCTAGATGGTTAGAGTTGTTTGGTGATTCTAAACAGATCACTCTTCTGACACACTCGTCAGATCACTCTCTGATTTGTGTCTCTGTTGACAAAGGTGTCGAACCGGTAAACTCTCCTTTCAGGTTCAATAATTTTTGGTTGACTGACGATTCCTTTTTGAAGGTGGTTTGTTTGGCTTGGGTGGAACCGGTTGTTGGTGATCCCATTTTTGTACTAGCAAAGAGATTGAAGAATGTTAAGCAGCGTCTTAAAGCTTGGGCAAAAATTACATTTCCTAATCTTTTTATTGAAGTACAGCAAGCGGAGAAAGATCTAGAATCCTTACAAACTAATATTGATTAACCTGATATGACAGATAAATATTTTTATCAAGAGGCTTCCTAGAAGTCAAAACTTGTACAAGCAATGGATCATCTGGACTCTCTTCTTCGGCAGAAAGCAAAGGTCAGGTGGTTGCGGGAGGGAGATAGGAATTCAAAATTTTTCCATCTCTACTAAACTTCAAAGGAATAAAAACTCCATTAAATCTTTGTGAAGAATGGATGATTTACTTGGACATCAAGTTCGGTTGAACTGCAGGAGTATGTGGTGACTTACTTTGAAAACTATCATAAAACTGGTTCCTACTTGGTTCACCCAGACTTGTTGTCTGTGATTCCAAAAGTGCTGATGGATGATGATTGTTTATTACTTGAAGGTTTGCCCTCTAATGAGGAGATCAAAGGAGTGGTATGGGACCTAGATCCTGACAGTTCTCCAGGACCAGATGGCTTTCCGGGAAGTTTTTTTTGTAAATGCTTGGATATTGTTTCTGCCGATTTTGGGGCTGCAGTTCGATCCTTCTTTCGAAAAGGGAAACTTCCAAAAGGGGTAAATAATTGTTTCTTCACTTTAGTTTCCAAGGTGGAAATGCAACTACATTGGACAAATTTCGGCCTCTATGTATGGGGAACTTTTTTTGCAAAGTATTGTCAAAGATAATGGCTTCTCGACTAAGTCCTCTTTTGCCTAAGCTTATTTCTGAGGAGAAAGGAGCTTTATAAAAAGGTAAGATGATTTCTGAAAATATTGCTGCAGCTTCCGAACTTACAAATATTTTGCATTCTTCTGTTAGAGGGGGAGGGATGGGAAATAAGATTGATATTATGAAGGCTTATGATACTCTATCATGGGAGTTTTTATTCTTAGTCTTGAAGGCTTTCGGATTTTCAAATAGATGGGTTGGTTGGATTCATGAGATGCTTTAGACTACTAGAATCTCAGTTTTATTGAATGGGGGACCAGTTGGATTCTTTGGAGTTGAGAAAGGGCTTCAGCAAGGGGACCCTTTATCTCCTCTTCTTTTTCTTCTTGCAGAAGAGGTACTATGCAGGGGCATTCATTCTTTGATAGCTGCTGGTAGATTGAGAGCTTTGCCAGGTCCCAGGGGAGTAGAAGTTCCTTCCGTACTGATGTATGCTGATGATATTTTTATTTCTTCAAATGCTTCTTTATGTTATGTTAAATCTTTGAAAACTTTCTTATCGAAGTTCAAGAATTTTCGGGTCAACATATCAGTTTGGAGAAGAGTAAGCTTTTTCTTAGACGTGTGTCTCCTAGTTGGAAACAGAAAATTGTGGACATATTAAATATCCCAATTGCACTCTTTCCTACTCGATATCTAGGGGTAGATATTTTTAAAGGAAGAGTTACTCGTGTCAAATTGATGCCATTTTTAGACAAGATTAAGAATCGGCTACAAGGGTGGTGTGGAAAGCTGTTATCTATGGCAGGTAGAGTGGAGCTGGTACGTTCAATTATTTCTATGCCGATTCATAATTTTTCAATGTACTAGTGGCCTAGCTCTATTATTTCTCAAGCAAAGGCTTGGATGCATAACTTCATTTGGACAGGGAGTATAGAGGTTGTGAAGAAGGTTACAGTGTCTTGGGCAAAACTATGTACTCCAAAATGTGAGGGTGGTTTGGGTGTTCGGAGATTAAGAGATGTAATTTTGCATCCTTATGCAAGTTGGCTTGGATAATTAAACACAAACACTCTGGCTTTGCTCACTTTTTAAAGGGGAAGATGGTGGACAAAGAGAAAATTTAAAGATTTATGGGCAGCAGTCATTTTTTATATTGGGATTGAGGAAGGTTTGGGGTTTTGTTCAAGCTCATGAACGGTGGTCAATTGGAGATGGTCAGAATATAAATTTCTGTTTTGACAGATGGTTGGGGAATCTTACCATTGCAGACTATGTTGGTATTCCTCTGGATCTAGAGGGTCATTTGAAATTGACTGTTGCAAATTGTTTACAGCAAGGGGAGTGGAGATTTCCGTTAGTGGACAATGTTAAATTTCAAAAGATAATCTCTCTTATTATGTTATATCATGTTCCTTGTGCTGGTTTTGTTGATGTTTGTCATTGGCAAGGTTCACTGGGGGGAGAGTTTAGTTTTCGATCGGCATGAGATCTCTATTGCAGAAAAGGAGAACAACTGGAATGGGAAAAAAGTATTTGGAAGACTTCTTTGCAACCTAGACAACAAGTTTTCTGTTGGAGACTTTTTCATGATAGGCTACGTGTTGATGCCTCGTTGACTTGGAAAGGGATTATGTTGGCCTCTCGTTGTAATCTATGTGGTAAAGCTTCAGAGGACATAGGACATCTCTTTCTTCACTACTCATTTTCACGTGGATGTAGAGAAACTTTTGCAACAAAGTTTTGTTATAGCTGGACAGTAAAAGATTCGATTATAGAGTCATTCAAGGCTTGGAAACACCAGGCTTCACAGTCTCCTTTACGGACTGCTTGGATTAATGGATGTTGTTTGCTTTTATACTTTTTTTGGATGGTTTGCAATCAAATCTGGTTTGAAAATTTAAATTTCAAGACTGATGGTGGTGAGTTTAATTTTTTCAGACTTAGTACAGTTTGGCTTTAAAATGGATGGGAGAAAAGTAACTCCTACCATTATTTCGGATGCAAGAACACTAGGCCTTCACTTCTCTGTCTTTGGTACTGCTCCTCCACAAGAAATTTTTTGGTGTTCTCCTGCTACAGGATGGGTAAAACTAAATATTGATGGGTCTTCTTTGGGCAATTCAGGAAGGTCTGGCGGTGGAGTATTTCGAAATGAAGTTGCTGCGGTGGTTTTCAATTTCAATATATTTTTAGATGTTAAAACCAACTTTGAGGCTGAATTGGAAACTTTCATTCACAGATTACGTTGGGCAAGGCATTTACAAATTACAAAGCTTTGGGTAGAAAGTGATTCAAAAGCTCTGGTGACTTTAATACAGCAGAAGAAAATAACTTGGTATATCTTTCATATGTGGAGAGAGTTACAAGAATATTTGCTGACTATAGATTGGAAGATTTCACATTGCTATCGTGAAACTAATATAGTGGCAGTTTTTTTTGGCAAATTTGGCAGCTAGGACAGGAACTTCTGATATTAACATTCCTTGGTTAGCTTCAATCCTTAATGAATTTGATGTGGATGCCTCTAGACGTCCAAGATTTCTTTTTATGAGTTAGTGGTTTTCTAATTTGAGTAGGAACCAATGATGAAGGGTGTATTGGGGGCAACAATTGTTGCAAGTAAGGGAGGTTGGTTCCTCATAAGGTATTAATTGATGTGTTTTTAATATTTCTCCTTCGCTTAATATAATGATCCTTTTAGCAAAAATTTTCCTTGAGATCGACCCGTTAGCTACATGATACCGTGCGCTTGCAGTTATTTTTAATTTCACAAACAAGAGCCAAATAAACCACACATAAATAAAGCATGATAGAGGTGCTTTGACTGATTAGCCCCTCACAAGCTTTACCGCCAGAGATGCAGTAGCCACAACTTCAGTTCGATCATAGAAGACATTATGTCACTTTTGCACACATTGAGCCCATCTTCTGTATGGGTTTCTCTAGCAGTGCCTTTCATTTACCAGTCTTGCTCTTTTGCCCTTGTTATAGCTCTTAACCCCTCTCTGAAAAAGAGAAAATGTGATATGGAGAATCTTCCCCCTTTTGTTCTGTTGGCAATGAATTTGTATCGCTAGTTCTCCTCCCTCCTTTCCACTCCAAGACAAAATGATTCTTTCTCAATCCATTCACGATTGGAATGCCGCGTACATCTTAGAGCTTTATCTGAATGTCTCCTCGATTGGTGTAGCAATAGATTTGTCAACAGACTTGACTAAACATGTGTATTAACTCAACACTAGTGCAGTCCAGGTATACCACTCCTTGTTCCCATACTGTAATCATTAGGCGTGATAAGGATGATTATTCATCCTTTCCATAGTTGTCTCTAATTTGAATTATTTCCATATTATTTTCTTCTCCCATTTGAATTCTTTTCATTCATCCTTCCTCCCATTCAAATTATTTCCATACCGTCTCATCCTTCTATTTCATCAGTATCCTAATTTGGCTTGATTGGTCTCTCTATTGAAACATTTCCATACATTGTATTTTCATTCAAACATTTCATATATGGTATTTCCATGTTTTATATCTTTCTTTTATTGTTTATAGTTACCTGACAGCATGGGATGTATGCTGCCTATATATTTAAGGTTCTCACATATAAAGTCATTCAACCATTTTCCTATTGAGGTTTCATCTTAATATGGTATCAGCCTAAAACACGATTATGCATCTTAATTAGCGATGACTTCTTCTTCTTCATCTTGTACCTCTTCTTCAATGGCTACCACTACTAAGTATGCTGATTTGGATTCCTCTTCTCCATATTTCCTTCATCATTCGGACAATTTGGGTGCCATTTTGGTCACCCAACCAATGAAGGGTGATAATTATCCGACTTGGCGATGTGCTATGCATATGCTCTCGAAGTGAAAAAAAAAAACTTTATTTCATTGACGGCTCTCTTTCCAAACCTGTTTCTGATTTAGTTTTACTTCCTCAATGGATCCATTGTAACAATATGGTTTTTTCATGGCTTGTCAATGCTCTTGTTCCAGATATTTCTCATAGTGTCCCTTATGCCTCTATTTTTGGTTTGGGACGACCTTGAGGCTCGTTATCCTCAACGAAATGCACCCCACATCTTCGAAATTCATCGTGCCATTTCCACCGATCAATAAGGCACATCTTCATTGGCTTCTTATTATACAGTTCTCAAAGGGCTCTGGGATGAGCTTTCTTTGTATAATGATCTTCCACCTTGCACATGTGGTCTTCTAAAGAAGCATTCCGATCTTATTCATACAAATCAACTTCTTGAATTTCTGATGGGACTTAATGATTCCTATGGCTCACTTCGTAGCCAATTACTTTTGATGGACCCTTTGTCGATGGTAAATCGTGCTTATTTTCTCTTACTTCAAGAGGAGCATCATCACATTATTCATGAGGCTATTGTTCCCACTCTCACACACATTGCCTTGGTTGCCATATCTTCTCATTATATTTCTAAAATGGTACCAAGAAACACTATCATTGTGACTTTTTTGGTTTGGATAGTCATTCAGAATCCCATTGTTTTAAGAAACATGGGTACCCTCCCAAACGTGCTTTAAAGTCCACCTCACCGCCATCTCCTATGGTTCACTCTCTTGTTGCAACTGTGGTCCCTTCTACTTTTGCACCATCTTTCACCACATATCAGTATCATAAACTTCTATCTTTGTTGGAATCTGGTAACATTACACCCTTGGCAAATGATGTAGGTAAAATATCTTCTCTATGGATTATTGATTTTGGTGCCAATTTTCATATGGTTTCAGATTTATCTTTATTTCATTCGGATAGTCTTTTTCCCCACACCCAATCCATTCGTCTTCCAAATGGTGGTTTTGTTTATGTTACACATATTGGAAATTGCAGCCCCATACCCACTTTACCTCTCATAGATGTATTAAATGTTCCTTCATTTGGTTTTAATTTGTTATTTTTTACCCAACTTACCCAACAACTTCATTGTTTCCTAACTTTTTATCCTAATCATTGTGTGATATATGTATTGTCACATTCACCTAGCCGGTAACCTATCTGGCATACCTGAGTGTGTGATCCATAGCCTCGAAGATCAAGTTTAAGGTGATTATATCCCACGTAGCACAATAATGTAATCAAAAGCAAGAACAACTCATTGTATTCAATAAATTTAAGAAACAAAATAGGAAGGATCTCAAAAGGATCACCAAAAATATATCAGAGTGTGGAATAACAAGATACCAATCAAAAGAGATAACTGTAGAATATAGCGAAATTATACTCTACAAACAAATGCGGAAGGTAGATCAAAATTCTAAAGCATAGTCTAAGCTTTTTTTTTTTTTTTGGTAAATAGTACTTCATTCATTAAAGAAAGAAAAGTACAAACACACAGCTGCATGAAAACACAAGGTTCACACCGAACCAAGGAGCAGAACGCGACCAAACTGTCATACATGCAAATAGACAGGGTCTTCCTGAGTAAGGGATGGGTCAAGCCCAATATACCCTTAGAAATAAAACTGCAACGAATACAACACCAAATAAGCACCGGCACCCACATAGGGGAACAAAATATATGCCTCAAAGGCGGACACATAACACGCCTCAAGGGCGGACAAACAACACGCCTCAAGGGCGGACACAGAGACACAACACGCCTGAAGGGTGGACACAAAAGTCGTTCGGTTGTCGCAGTGGTAACATCAAAAGTGCGGAGGAGGGTCAGACGTGCCATCCTGCGCTGCCGTAAAGGCGTTCAAGCTTGCCGCAGAAAAACTTGTATCCAGATTTGGGGTTTCTCGGTTGTGTGCACCAACGATCGATGCAACCAAAGAAATTATTCGTTATTGAAAACTAAAGAAAGGGAAAAAGAAGTACTGCAACCAGGGAGAGAGATTGGCCGGAAAAACAAACAGATCGAAGCCAAAAGCTACATATCTGGGTGTCCGAGCAAAAGGCAAGAGGCGGAGAAGGAGAAGGAAATCAGTGATGGAGGGACGGAAGAGAAGGAGATCGGGAAGAGGAGACGGAGAGCAGAGGTGGGAGGCTAAGATGTGGTGGAAGAGACCGGAGAGATGGAGGCCAGAGAGGCAGGAGCGGAGACCGAGACGTGTGGTGACGGAGAGGATGGAGGCGGAAGAAGAGATCGGAGACAGACGAGTGACACAGAGTCTGGAGGTGGAGAGGAGAGCTGAGACTGAGAGGAGATCAGAGGAGAAGAAGAGAAGCAGGGGAGAACGAAGGAATGGAAGAGAAAACAGGGGGAGGCTGAGAGACTACGCAGAGTCAGGCGAGCCTCTCCGCCTCAAGCTTTCAACAACCGGAGATGTTGCAGAGCGGCTTGGTTCTACGGTTCTTTCTCTTCAGCGGCGTTAGGGTTTTAGACCGAAAATAAAGCATAGTCTAAGCTAATACAAATAAAAATATAACTCTAGAAGAATAAAGAGTAAACTAATCAAATTCTTCCATGGGCTCTTCTACTTCTTCAATCTTCATCTTCTTCACCTTAGGGTTGTGCTCTTGCAATTTTGGATCCGCTTCTAACTCACGATCCCACCTGTGAATAAGATGATGCCTGCTACTGTCAATAGGAGCCATCAGTGTGGTCCACACCTGTATACTGGTCGTACCACTGTTCATAACCTTCTCCAATGATTTCCATAGTTGTACCATGTAGGGAAGGGTCCTCTGTACAGGAGCACGGGTTCTCTTCCGTTCTGACAAAAGCATCTAAAAACATATTCCCTGAAGGGTAAGCTCAAAAGAACTTAGCAAGTAGTTTAATCACAATAAACATCTACACACAATTCAAAGCAAATGTAAATGCAATGACATGAGATAATGAATGCAAATATCCTTCTAACTCTACATATGCTGGTCTCTATTGGCAAACACGTATTAAGATAAATCACCATACTCCTCTGGGTAGGTCTAAAATCACTCTCTCCTCAACCTTTTTGGTCTTTGGGGTTCTCTGTGGTAATTGGGTCAAGGCATCCTTCCCAAACATTTCATGGTTGGGGTTTAAGTCAAACTATTGCTCACCACCATTGCTATGAGTATTGGCGCGTGTCAGGGTAAATCTTAGCCCAAATGCAAGTCATCTACTTTAGGGTTAGATACGTCCATTCCTTGCTTCTTGCGATCGGTATCTTTCCCCTTAAACTCACCGTCTCCTTCCCGGCTACGTAGACTCTTAACCCTATTGGTCCTCCACAAATAATAAACGAGAACCTCTCGTGTCCTCTCATGCTTCCCGCAATCTCGAGCTCCCACAAGTCCAAGTTTATTAAATGCGACCCTACAAATGAATGGCCCCCACAATGTGATTTGAGTCCTCTCATGGGGTGGTTACCGGTCTTAAGTGCCCAGAAATTCTCATTTTTGCCACGGGTCACTCAGTCTCAATTCCCCTTCAGATAGGGTCAAATATGACAGGGGTTTTCCTAGCTAAATACTTCTAGACCAATCCTAGGTGTGTCAACCAGGTAGTCGGAGAAGCGCCAAGGGACACCATAGGAATGCATCCCATACCACCTCCACTGGTGTCCAATGATAGAAACACCAAAAGGGCATTTCCCATTCCATAACTACAACCTAGACAATTACATCACATCATGGTTCCACTCATATCACATTATAGTCCAATTCACATTCACATCATTCATAATCAGTTCCAATATGTAAATCACAACATGAATAACCTATTGTAATTACAGAAGTAATACAATGTAGAGAAAATGAGACTCATGCATTCAAGTCATAACACATCAAAGCATGTTAAATATGCATATTGTGAGTGAACATACTCACATTGTATCCAACTTTGTAACCTTCAAGTAAGAGATCAAAGAGCAAGTCCAAAATCGCCTAAACAACCTTAAACAAACATGTATAGATCATAAGGAACAAACTCTAAAGATTGAAGACGAAACAGAGACAAAACAGAGCAAAGTTGTTGTCAACAGCACCATTGGTCGATGGTATCGACCAAGCAGGATCGACCAAGCATTCTGTGTACGGACATAAACTTCAACTTTGGTTGGATACTCTTTGAAACACATCGGAACACTTCAAAAGTAACAGGAAAATTCTAAAACAACATACTAAGACTATCTATGATGGTCTAAACATCTAATAAGGCCATTGGAATAGAATTCCAATAAATCACCAAATAGGCCTAAACTGCGGATCATCACTGAAAGGCTAGAATGAATGGGGATTCATTCTAAAGGATGGAAAACAGTAGATCATGCATAGGAAACTACTAAGGAACAGGTCTAACACAGATTAGAATATAAAACTACAGTAGGGGTAAATAATGACATCAATGCTAGATCAAAACATAGAAAAACACCATATGGCTTCAAGGAAAACATAAAGTGAATGAGAATTCACTTTAAGATTAAGAAGATCAAAGGTTGGGTCATTACAGTAGTGTAATACATTCCTCACAATCAAAACAACTTGAAGATACAGTAGAGAGAGTAGATCTAAGAAGTTTAGGATTGAACACTAACCTTGTAGAAGAGAAATCAATGGAGGAATCTTGCTTGGGTGCTTGGGGATCTTCCTTGGCTTGAGGAGGAGGTTCTAGGGTTCTTCCCATGTTCTCCAATAGTTAAGAGGCAAAATATTTAGGTTTAGACCGATGTTGCATATATATAGAGATCTAAAGCCTAAAACTTCCAAAATTAGAACAATTCTATCCAAAGATGCCTTGGTCAATGAGCTTGGTCGATAGTATCAACCAAGGAGGATTGACCAAGCAGTCCCCCTTTGCCAGCTTGCTGAATTTTGGATTTCGAAGGCCAAAACCAACACTTGAGTCCTCAACCAACCCAGGGAAGGGTCTAATCTAACTTCATAGGTCCTCCCAAAGATGTCAACATGGAACTCAAGGTCCAACTTTCAACTCAAACATCATTCTTCTTCCAAAACAAGCAGGGTCTTCGAATTAAGATTACGTGGGATTTCATATGTACGAAGGAGAGGATTGGGCTGGGTAAGGTGTACAATGGACTTTATTATTTGGAGTTGGATTTCTACTGTTTTTTTGGCCAATGACCTTTGGCATTCTCGTTTAGGCCATCTATCTTTAAAAGTTTCTAGTTATATTACATGTTTGGATCTGAATGTTTCTTTTCATAAAAATTGTGTTTGCTCTATTTGTCTTTTAGCTAAGCAAACTCGACTTCCTTTTCCATCTAGCATGATTTCTACCACATTTTGTTTTAAATTGATACATTGTGACATATGGAGACTTTACTTCATTCCCTCAATTTGTGGGGCAAAATATTTTTTAACTATTGTGGAAGATTTTTCATGATGCATCTAGGTATTTTTGTTAAATCATAAATCTGATGCTTAGTCCCAATTAAGGGAATTTTTTGCTATAATCAAAACCCTGGATACCAAATTATACAACTCCGAACTAATAATACTCGTGAGTTTTTTAATTACTATTCAAATGACTTTTTTACAACCCATGGTATTATTCATCAACATAGTACGTATCTAGTTTATCTTATCGTGGGTTGCTAATTATAGTTGTTTTAGGTAGTAAGTTTGTTGGTATTATAGTGTTCTGTTATTTGTAGCTCCTTCGCTCTTGTATTATTGGTCTTGTTTAAATTGCTATTGTGGAATGTCAAAGCTATCCAATGGATTTAACTTCAGTGGTGCCTCTAACGAGGTGGTGCTTGTGGTGCCCATTGTTGGATTATGGGCGCCACGTAGGCACCATTTAATCCAAGCCGCACGAATAAAGCATATGCAATATAGAGTTACTTAAGTGACTTTAAATTGGTATTTCAACGAGTCAAAACAAACCAAAACAAATCGAAATGGACAAATCAAACCTGTCAAGCTTGTATTTCAAAATGCAAAAATGAGAATCCCCATGACATCCTTGTTCGTTTGAGGAAGAGAGAACTCTAAAACGACGAAGCTCCATTCCACTACTTTGGTGCTCCAACCCTGGAACTGGTGAATCCCTTCCACAAAGCTCCCTTTGCTGTAAGCCCCCTAGAATGAAGATTAGTATTCTTATTGCCCATTCACCAATCAATGTAGGATCCTCAAATTTAGATTTCAGATTAAAAAGCACTAACGCATAGTTTTTTTCCCAAAATGATGAGGCATGGCTTGGTTTGTTGGATGTATTTTGTACTGGAATGGCAAAATCCTACTGATACAAATAGAAATTCTCCATTTTCTCTACACCGAGTCTTCAACATTATACACTAATCATGTATCTGTTCTCTGTCCAACGACACTTCAAATCATCACAGTTGATTCTGCAAACTAAAACAAAATTATCAATGTTGGCATGGCCCTCAAGCATGCTTACCACAACTGTCACACCCACCCGATGGTATCCGACTAACCCGACTACCCCTAGATGTGATCCACAATCACAAAATCATAGACTATGAATCCACAACAAAAACAATCAATATAATATCATAATCATGAGCAAAAGGAATAAATGTCTAATAAATAGTAAGGAATATGGTCTGCCACATGGAAGGAAAGGAAATGCGCATAAATGTTCTATTACATACCAAATTTCAATATATACCGAAACCATGCCGTACCAAATTCTATATGGTACGGTATGAGAAAAATGGTACAATATGGCTTCACTACAGAATTGGTACGAGAAAATGGTGTAAGTATGGTATGAATTTGGTATGGTATAATTTCAGTACGAAACTTGTACAATGTACAAGACCGGAAATGATTTGGCTTTTAGGTTTGGCATGTCAAAATTTGGTAAAAGGTTTCGTATAAAATTGTGTATGAACATGTTCAACACTTCAAACCTTGGATATGAATGCTTATTCTCGTGCATCAATCCAATGGCTGAAATATGTGACTAGACCTATAAACGGATCGGATTCGGCTCGGATACACCAATATCTGAATCCAAATCCGATAGCAAAAATGCTATCCGATTCCGGATCCAAATCCGAATCTGAGTCCGCCAAAAATTTAGAGAAGGCATCCGAATTCGAATCCGGAAGTTTATCGAATATCTAATAATAATCCGATCCGATTATTGATTGGTGATTGTCATTTTTTATTTTTTATTTTCGATTATCCGATTACTAATTACCGATTTCTGAATCCGATTATTAACCCCTTTTCTAGAGAAAAATATTTTATACTTTACTCTAACCGGATAGTTTCCGATTATCCTATTACTGACTTCCAAATCCGATTATCATCCCTTTTCAGAGAAAAAAAAAAGTTGAATACTTTACTTTATCCCGATAAATTTTTATTCAAATATTATTTGATCCAATAAGCAATTATTTGAATCCGAATCCAAATCCGATTGCTTAGTGGACGGACACAGATATTTTTTTGTAAGAAAATTTTTGAATACGGACACCCTTAAATGAATACGAATGCGAATTCGGAGGCTGATTTTTGCAACTCATTTACAAGTCTATATGTGATTAAGTCTATCATTACATAACAAATTAAAAATAAAAATAAAAAGGTGAAAGGATTCGTTGTTTGTTCTCTAAACTAAAAGAATAATTCTACCAATAGAGGTTGGTCCAAGTGGTAAGCAGCTTGGTTCGCTTAAGCAAGGTTCCGGTATCGAATCCTTGTGGATGCAAAAAATTCCCGCTGGGATTGGCAAACCAAAAAAAAAAAAGAATAATTCTAAATGTAGGCATATGAAATATCAATATTTGGTGCCGTATATCAAAAACAAGATCCACCATAAGGGGTTTCGTCCCAAATCCAGTTCCAACTAGATCAACTTTATTGTTGCCTAATTTGTTCCCACGGACACATAATAAAAGGAAGACTTAGAGGTCATTACATAATATTCTCCGACATTACTTCATGTTGATTATTCGGGGTTTCGTCCCAAATCCAGTTCCAACTAGATCAACTTTATTGTTGCCTAATTTGTTCCCACAGACACATAATAAAAGGAAGACTTAGAGGTCATTACATAATATTCTCCGACATTACGGTAGGAGTAGTAGGAAGAGGAACTTCATGTTGATTATTCTGAGGCCTAGTTGGATGCAGAAGACCAATAGGAACTTCATGTTGATTATTCTGAGGCCTAGTTGGATGCAGAAGACCAATACTATTATTGTTATTCTGATTAGAGACATCAGTCTAATGTTGCCTTCCTTCAGTTCCTTGATTTTAGTTCCTTGTACTAACCATCCTGAAAGGGTTTAAGTACATACAAGCTCAACGTGGTCCACAACGGCTCACGGTTTAGTCCACAACGTTTTCACAAAACTACATCCAAATGCATGCATAAGGGCACGATTTAGTACATACAAGCTCAACATTTAGTCCACAACAGTATTTCACAAAACTACATCCAAACGCATGCATAAGGGCACTTCATGTTGATTATTCTGAGGCCTAGTTGGATGCAGAAGACCAATACTATTATTGTTATTCTGATTAGAGACATCAGTCTAATGTGTTACCTTCCTTCAGTTCCTTGATTTTAGTTCCTTGTACTAACCATCCTGAAAGGGTTTAAGTACATACAAGCTCAACAGTTTAGTCCACAACAGTATTTCACAAAACTACATCCAAATGCATGCATAAGGGCACGATTTAGTACATACAAGCTCAACAGTTTAGTCCACAACAGTATTTCACAAAACTACATCCAAACGCATGCATAAGGGCACGATTTCCACATTCAATCATGCATGCAAACATGCGAGTCCTACAGTAGAAGATAACAAGAAGAGGGAAGAACCAACTAGAAGGGCAGTTGGTCCAGGAAGTTAGTTGGCCGACCGACCACCACCCTATTAGAATAGGAGGCGGTCTACAGAGGGGCAGGTGGTTGGTCAATTTTATAGACACCAGCTGACTGCCTCCGAAACCCTATTTTGTAAGCGCCTGCCCATAGCAATGGGCAATTGGTCGGGGATTGACCGCCCCTAGGCGACCGGTACCTCCTACAACGGCTCGCACTTAAAAACGACTACCCAGGTCATCAAGCCCTCATTTTCCCAAATTTAACTCAACACTCTAAATTCATATCATACTACTATTATGAAAGCATGAACTCAAGAGAAATGTCTTTTACCAAAGAAAGAATTCAAGAGAGAGGGCTACATTTCTATTTCCTTAAAAGTGCTTGGCCGTTCAATACACATACAGTAATAAATAATGCTCGAAGTAAGTTTTGTTTCAAAGCATAATAATAATCAATATTAATTGCAACCCAATTTTCAATAATATATAATTACTTATAACCATTTTCTTTCTTCAATGTTAATTGATTTTTTAATAATTATTTTTCTTTTTCTTTTTTGCATTTTTATTATTGTGTTTAATTTAACTAATTAGTTATTCTCTCCCCTCTTCCATTATAGGAGATAGAATAAGTTACTTGCACACTACTAAAAGAGAAAAAATAAATATCTAATTCTTTTAACCAAAACTAGAATATCAATAAGCACTAAAAAGCCCTCTTATTAGAATAACCTAATACGACAACAATAAAAACACAACTTACTCCATAATTGCATAATTATAACTTTATTCAACTAATTTTAATATAATAGTACCTCAAAATTGTAGTTCATAATATAAAAAAAAATATTAAGAATCACCTATATATATATATATATATATATATATATATATATATATATATATATATATATATATATATATATATATATAAAAAGATTTCGATAATCATTCAACTTATTATAAATATATAGTCCCTTACTTTTATTGTTATGAAATTAGAACAAATTTACCTGAGATTTTATTCTTATAAGTTAATAGTATTTCAATTGCCTAAAGATTTGGATAATCATTCAATTTATTATAAATATATAGTCCTTTACTTTATATTGTTATGAAATTAGAACAAATTTACCTGAGATTTTCTTCTTATAAGTTAATAATATTTCAATTGCCTCCAGTAAATCAAACTTATTCTTTAAAAAAGATAAATTGAACATCATTGTGTTAAATGACTATCTATGCAAATTTTGTATGATTATTTATTATTCTTAATCATGCATAATGTACAAAAAAAAAAAATCATCCATATTGTATGAACAAAGTATATCTACTAAGTCATGAATCCGGATCATCTCCCCGTCGGGGGAGCACTCTGTGCTCCCCCATGGCTTCTTGACCATAAAAACCAGTGGTTCCCACTCTTGAAATTTTTTTTTTTTTTTTTTTTTTTTCCAAAAAGTTTTTTTCATCGTGGGCCCCACAGGTTTTTGTGGTCAGGAAGCGTCGGGGTCGCAGATCCGGACTCCTAAGTCACAAAGAGAAAATGAGAAAGAAATGTAGTACTCTTAAAATGCCTCACCTCATTAGCATTTTAATAAATATCACAAATCTAAACATTTTTTTGTGCTCATTTTATTGCACTTGTATTCACTACTTTACATTATAGTTCGAAATACCATTTTGCATCCGTAATACATCAGCAACCTTGTAACTAATGGTCATCTATGGGTATGATAGGTTTATATAGTTGAAAGCCAGCCCAACTTAATTTTGACTAGTTTTACCAAATGTTTGATCTCTATAGACAAAGTATTATGAGATCTATTAGTAATTTTGTGCACAAATCTGAAAACTAATTATTTCCTTTTCTCCTTTTTTCTTTTCTTTTTTTATAAAAAATAATTATTATGCCATAAATATGAGATATATTACTCCCCTTCATTGTCTAATATTTGTTTTTACTCCTTCATGCATGGCTATAGGTGCATATATATGAACGTGGAAGTTTACTGGTATAGATGAAATAAGGTTTTTTTTTTGTAAGTGTTCCCTTTATTCTTTAAGTTTTATTTTTAAAGGAGATTGAGAATCTGTTAGAGCAAATCAAAGAAACTTCTTATGCACTCAGAAGATGTTTGTTTCACTTGTCATAAGTTGTGATTGCTGATGTAGTAATAAAGTTGTAAAAGTTGAACTTTTTTCTCTTGTTAAATTCTGGAAGGAATCAAAGGTAGCTAGAAGTTTTTAGAGCATAATTTCTTTTTCCAACAAGAATGTGTGATGTTATAATTGAAAATAACTGTTACAAGAATGTCAGCTAAAATATTACAAAACAATTTTGTGTGATGAATCTAAAAAAATGCTAGAGAATTAAAAGAATAAAATCTAGATTTTCCGAACGTTGCAGCAATTATATGAGAAAAAAACATAGTCCTTGTCTCCTTGATACCAACAGCGAGTGCAAGCTGCAGATCATCTCTCAAAACACAGTTGTCATACCAGAGGTTAATCCAACAAAATTTCCCCATTAGCAGCAGCCAATTTCAAGCCCACCAGTAGTTATTGTAGACAAGACAATGAATCAGAGCTTTCGCCGGAGTCCCTCCAGGTCATTCTCCAAATACAGGCGCGTGCTTTATATTTCGGGCCCATTTAGGTGAAATTGTGGTAGCAGGGCTCCTTGGAAAAGATTTGCATATGGTCAAAATAAGTTGTAAGTTATTCCTGTATTAATAATACTATTATGAATCACCAATTACATGATGTTGCCCATGAATTATCTATGCTTCACTCATGAATGCTATTTCGTATAGGGGTGTCTCATGCATTCATGAAGAAAGCAGAGTGGAGTGGGGTTCACATCCTCTACAATTCCCAATCCCTACAATTGCCTGTAATTCCTATCTAGGATTGTAACACGTGCAGGAATAAGCGCTAAAGGAAAGCTTTTGACGGTGGAGTCAAGTGAAGTGTATAATAATGATAAGATTGGTGCTACCCTTCTTACAATATCTATGGGTCTAGAAGTAAGTTTGTTTCATAGCATAATAATAATCAATATTAATTGCAGCTCAATTTTCAATAATATATAATTACTTATAACCATTTTCTTTCTTCAATGTTAATTGATTTTTTAATAACTATTTTTCTTTTTCCTTTTTGCATTTTTATCATTGTGCTTAATTTAACTAATTAGTTATTCTCTCCCCTCTTCCATTATAGGAGATAGAATAAGTTACTTGCACACTCCTAGAAGAGAAAACATAAATATCTAATTTTTTAACCAAAACTAGAATATCAATAAGCACTAAAAAGCCCTCTTATTAGAATAACATAATACGACAACAATTACAACACAACTTACTCCATAATTGCATGATTATAACTTTATTCAACTAATTTTAATATAATAGTACCTCAAAATTGTAGTTCATAATAAATAAATAAAATGTTAAGAATCACACACACACACACACACACATATATATATATATATAAAGATTTGGATAATCATTCAACTTATTATAAATATATAGTCCAACTTAGTTCATATTGTTATTAAATTAGAACAAATTTACCTGAGATTTTCTTCTTATAAGTTAATATTATTTCAATTGCCTCCAGTATATCAAACTTATTCTTTGAAAAAATAAATTGAAAATCATTGTGTTAAACTATACATAGAAAACCAAAGACAATAGCCAAGAACATTCTGATTATCTATGCAGATTTTGTATGATTATTTATTATTCTTAATCATGCATAATGTACAAAAAAAAATCATGCATATTGTATGAATAAAGCATATCTAAGTCACCAAGAGAAAATAAAAAGGAAATGTAGTACTCTTAAAATGCCTCACGTAAATAGCATTTTTAACAAATACCACAAATTTAAACATTTTTTTGTGCTCATCTTATTTCACTCGTATTCACTACTTTACATTATAATTCAAAATACTATTTGCATCCGTAATGCATCAGCAATCTTGTAACTAATGGTCATCTATGGGTATGATATGTTTATATAGTTGAATGCTAGCCCAACTTAATTTTGACAAGTTTTATCAAATGTTTGATCTCTATAGACAAAGTATTATAAGATTTATTAGTAATTTTGTGCACAAATCTGAAAACTAATTAATTCCTTTTCTCCTTCTTTTTTTTCATAAAAAATAATTATCATGTCATAAATATGAGATATATTACTCCCCTTTTTTCTACACCTTCATGCATGGCTATAGGTGCATATGAACATGGAAGTTTACTGGTATAGATGAAATGAGGTTTTTTTTTTTTTTTTTTTTGTAAGTGTTCCCTTTATTCTTTAAGTTTTTTTTTTTTAAGGAGATTGAGAATCTGTTAGAGCAAATTTTCAGTTGTCAATAGTTGTGATTGCTGATGTAGTAACAAAGTTGTAAAAGTTGAACTTTTTTTCCCTTGTTAAATTCTGGAAGGAATCAAAGGTAGCTAGAAGTTTTTAGAACATAATTTATTTTTCCAACAAGAATGTGTGATGTTTTGAATTGAAAATAACTGTTACAAGAATGTCAGCTAAAATATTACAATTTTGTGTGATGAATCTAAAAGAAATGCTAGAGAATTAAAAGAATAAAATCTAGATTTCCCGAACGTTATATGAGAAGAAAACATAGTCCTTGTCTCCTTGATACCAACAGCGAGTGCAAGCTGCAGATCATCTCTCAAAACACAGTTGTCATACTAGAGATTAATCCAACAAAATTTCCCCATGAGCAGCAGCCAATTTCAAGCCCACCAGTAGTTATTGTAGACAAGACAATGGATCAAACCTTTCGCTGGAGTCCCTCCAGAAGGGTCATTCTCCAAATACAGGCGCGGGCTTTATATTTCGGGCCCATTTAGGTGAAATTGTGGTAGCAGGCCGCTCCTTGGAAAAGATTTGCATATGGCCAAAGTAAGTTGTAAGTTATTCCTGTATTACTAATACTATTATGAATCATGCACCAATTATATGATGTTGCCCATGAATTATCTATGCTTCACTCATGAATGCTATTTTGTATAGAGGGTGTCTCATGCATTCATGAAGAAAGCAGAGTGGTGTGGGGTTCACATCCTCTACAATTCTCAATCCCTACAATTTCCTAAAATTCCTATCTAGGATTGTAACACGTGCAGGAATAAGCGCTAAAGGAAAGCTTTTGACGGTGGAGTCAAGTGAAGTGGATAATAATAATAAGATCGGTGCTACCCTTCTTACAATATCTATGGGTCTAGAACTAGTAAAGAAGGAAAGTATTCCAATCACCCATATTTGGTGCAACGATGAGTCGATTACAATATCACCTTCTTCATGCCAAAGTCTCCAAAGATACGTGGCCACTACAATATATAGAAAGTCTTCTTGAAATACTAGTTGAAATAAATAAATAAAACTCAAAAGTGTACTTGCTCTACTTTTCAATCACCAATTAAATTAGAATTTTTTGCTACCCTAGCAATTGAGGGAGTAACTGGAACCAATGAGTCTGCTAGAACTGATTCAGGACTTTTGATCAATATATTGACCAGCCTCTAAGACATCACAATGTAATTTTAATTATGTTTAATATATATAACTTTTTTCCAAATAAAAAAAAAATGTAAGTTATTCTCCTACTAAGCATACGCATGGCAAAGTACGTATGAGACAGGATTTATTATATTGAACAGATGATGAAATTGCACAAAAGTTTTGATCAATGGGTCCTCCATAAAATTGCTCTTCAGAAAGCAAACCCTAATTTCCTTGGTATGTATATTTCTGAAAGCATCCAAAAACCTCTTGGACTTTCTTTCACGAAAATCTTTGTTTCGCAAATCGACCCTGAAAACTATATTCAACCCTAAAGACAAGAGAACGTTCGCAATTGTTTCAGTGACAAAATACCTCAAGAATATACAGAAAGAAAGGGTTATGGTTTCCCAACTCCATAAGAACGACTTCAAAAGGTAATTTAGGCTAGGAGATGTTTTTGGTTGAGAACATCCTCCAACCCATGGGTTCATGGCTCCAAGGTTTGGTCCTCTTTCTAGGCCTATGCCAACCGAGGATCATCAAAACTAGATGGATAATGTGCGGAAAAAAAATATATATCGAACCCTGCAAGTAAGAAACGATGCATATTTTGTGCCCTAGACTATTGAGGTGATCTGCATGCAACTTCCACATGTATGGTTAACTCCTTACGTCAACCTGAATAAAAGCCAAGCATCTTCTAGTTCAGCTTAAGTTCTGTGGCACATAAAGATGATCTTTCTTAATTGCTTTGTTAATTGCCTCCTGTTCAAGCATGGTGCATTTCCGAAAATAAATCATATTTTACTGCATTTTGGGTTTATTAAAATGTTACTTTAATAAGATTTATGGACACTTTAACATCTAAAAATTGAAAATTCAGTTTTGTTTTTGAACTGAATTCACATAACACATCAGCCTCATTCAGAAACAAGAAGTTTATCCTCTTCTTTAAGTGGCATCAATCCTGCTTCATGTTCTTCATGAGATACTTGATCAAGAAAGAGCAGTTGAGAACGTCTATATACAGGTAATTAGCCACGATCATCCCTTTCAATCCATGTGAAGTGTTATTTCAACCTGTTTCCTTCTACATTCCAATCAAAACGGAAGAAAAGAAACACTAATATTTTCTTATACTATATAGCCAGCAAGTATCCCGGTTCGAGCTTGAAACTATATCCCTAGTTTTGGGTCATGAATCGAACCAAGGATCACAACCTCCTCGTCTACCCATCCTCGTCTTACCACAGCTTGGTGAGATCCTAATACGAAGTTATCAAACCAAAAGACAAAAGACAGAAACTGAAACACAGAAATTGAAAAGACGACGAACAAATAAACATTAGGAAACTAGTGATGACGACGACGACGAACATTAGCAATTTCTTTGAGCACAGAAAGAAGCGGAAATTATAAATTCATTTTAGACACGACTGAGCTGATAAATTAGTGAGTCTATATGGTCAGTCGATTTTTTTTTTTATGCCAGCCGGACGGTGATATCCAAAAGAATTGCTCAAACTCTTGATTTTCAAAACGGAAGAAAAGAAACACTAACGTACCATTTCTTGATTTTCTTCAAGTTCTAGGGCGGGATCCATCAATGTTTCCGATTGAATGAATCTTTGCACGCAACTGAAAAACGATGAGAGTATATTATGAACTGAATTCAGGAAGAAAAATTAACCGGAAAAGAAAGCGAACGTAGCTCTTCAGGTTTTCTTTGAGGGAGAAGGCTTGGGAGAAAGAGAAAGAATGCAATAGATTTTTTATAATGAAGTGAGATCGCGGGAACGAAAGTTCTTGAGTAGGAAGGATTCTTGCATTTCTTGATTTTGATTTTTGAATTCCACAAACAACGAGTAAGTATAGCCAAGTGTTTGGAATCTGAACTTTAAAAATAATAATAATAATAAAATTGAAAGAAAAAAAAAGTTTGTTAATACAGTTGGTCCACTAGGTAACTTCCTAAATAGGGTTTAAACTGTCTAAAATCTAAATTTTAGGGAAAAACTTTCTTCTGAGGGATGGAGTGTTAGGTCCAAATTAACCTTCATTTTAACTTTTTAATTAATATTGAGATTCTTTGGGTGATGCTTGATCAAATAGCCCTGTCGTTGCGTGTATCTCTCTACTCCCATCTCTGCCCAAAGATTTTCTTTTTCCAATTTTCTCTTGTACTGACCAATTTTCAACTACTTCAATATCATCTGCAAACACTTGCTGATTTGGGTCTTGAGTCCTCCTTCCTTTTCTGGAACAACTCTGAAATAAGAATAAAAAGAATAGAAATAGTGCTCTAAACAAGAGGAGATTCAAATATTTTAGGACATTCAACCATTAGAGAAGTATCAGGACTCAGTCTCGTTCATCTTGAGCACAATTCACTATGAGCTCATTATTAATGCACCTATCTGTGAGTTGACAACAAGCTGTTTGGTTTCAAACGTATGTGCGACCTCCGATTGATATACTATTAGCAATAACTTCAACAAAGTTCTCAATGACATCTTTTCAATTTCCTCCAATATTTCGTAATTGCAATACAAATAAAACTTTCGAGTAAAAACCTGTGAACAAACTATGGATTTCATGTAGCAAAACACAGAAAATGTAGTTAGGTATTTATTCCCACAGTTTTCATGGTTTGATATGATTAGATAGAATAAGTTTGACATATTTTACTCAAAGCAAGATACAACTACCTTCCACAAATAACTAATAAATTCAGTCAGTTCATTTGCATTTCAAAGCATTCGAATGAGCATAATATGAGAAAGCACATTCAACATGAGGAAAACTACCTTTGTTGCTATATGGTGTGACAAAATTTCGGTTTAACGCCTTTGGAAGTTAAGTCAATATTGCTTCATGTAATTTTCACTATACAAGAAAAATAGATTTTTTTTTTTTCTTTCTTTTTTTGAGGTTGGAGGGGGAGGATTTGGTAGCTTTATATTAAAGGGTGAGGACTACATATAATGTAGGGAGAGTCAAACCCATGAGAAGAGGTGCCAGTCATTACTGATTGAGCAACCCTTCGACGGTAATAAGTAAAATAGTTTTATTGACTCCTTGATGGTTTAGCCCGTAATACGTATGATAATTTGACTTAATTTTGATAAATGGATGATAGAGTTGGTTTTCTCACCACTATTGTGTAGTTATTAAGGGTATTTCTGGCAATACCCCTCAAAACTTGGCTGCCTCCTCTCCCCAAGCATATGCGGCTAGGGTTTCTCAGAGATCTCAAGCTTTTGAACCTCTTAGTGAGTCCACTCCGTCCAAGGACTCTATATTTGTGGTTGATGACAGAGACTTTACTTAGTGTCTAAAGAAAATCGCATCTCATGTCAAACCCTGGTCAAAATATTTTATATAATATCAAGCTCCTATCTTCAAGTAAACCTAAACTCTACGAATCTTTTGATACAAGGATTCAAGTATGAGAAACCTAGATGATTGAAGAACAAGGGACTTTAATATCCTATAAAAGAGCATGTAAACACCTCATTTAAATATGGTGGAAACTATCTGAAACTCTCCCGTGGACGTAGGTTGCATTCAACTGAACCATGTAAAAGTAGTATTGGTGTTCTTCTTCTTCTTCTCTCTCTCTCTCTCTCTCTCTCTCTCTCTCTCTCTCTCTCTCTCTCATCCATGGCTATGAATCTTAACATGGCATTTTAGCACCCAGCTTTTTCTCCCACCCCTATTTTGCTTTCCATCCTAAACAATCTCCTTTCTATCAAGCTCATGGAGAACAACTATCTATTATGAAGGTCTCAACTTGTCCCTCTTTTGAAGACTCATGAGTTATTTGACATTGTGGATGGCTCCTCAACATGCCCACCTGCCACTATCACTGTTGATGAAGACTTTGTCCCTGTCTACAAGCCAAACCCTGACTATAAAAAGTGGATTCATTAAGATCGCTTCTCATGTGTTGGCATATTGCATCCTTTTCAGAGTTTGTCCATGCTCAAGTCATTGGAGACATCACTGCTAATGAAGTATGGCAGCAACTTGAAAAGACTTACCCTCTATTGCTAAAATTATACAACTTCATCTCGAACTCCACTAGATGAAACGAGGTAATAGTAGCATTCATGACTACCTCCATATCAAATCTACCACTAATCAACTTGTTGCTTTTGGTAAGAGCATTTTAGATGATGATCTTTATTTAAATGTCCTCAATAGTTTAGGCCCTAAATATTCAGCTTTTGTTACTGTTATAACTACTAGTGGATTCCCTGTTACTTATGTTGAATTAAGAGGCATGTTATTAACTCAAGAAATTCATCTTAAGGATGAGTGTACTTATGAATCCCCTCCCCTTATGGCCAGCCTGACGCAAACTAGTAATGCTGGTAATCCTCACTTTTCACATCCTCCCTTTAGATATCTTCCAAACAATAAAGGAAGATAGTTTCATGGGAGGTCCACTTGCAATCGTCCTCCCATTCTCCCTACACCACTTTCTCCCTCTAACGGTGGTTCCAAACAACAATAGCAGTTCTCTATTGTATGTCAGATTTGTGGTCGTCTTGGACATAAAGCTCATGATTGTTATCAGCAATCAACAATGTAATCATGCTCTTCAAGGTACGACCAATGCTTCCCCACCTGCGAATAATTCTAAGCTTTATGGTGGTTCTATTATAGATGAAAATTGGTATTCTGACTATGGAGCTATGAATCACATCACCAATGCTCTTGAAAACCTTCACATGGCTTAATCCTTTTCTAAATTAGATCAGGTGCAAGCTGGTAACAGTAAAAACTTACTTGCCAATCATCACATTGGTAATATTTCCATTAACACACCCTCTTCCACATGTCATCTTGATCAAGTTCTTCATGTGCTCACTATTCGAAAGAATTTATTATTGGCATCTCAATTAACATGTGATAATAATGCAATTTTTGAGTTTTACCCTAATATGGTTTTTAATTGTAAAGGACTGAGCAACAAGGAACTGTCTTCTCTAGGGAATCGTTAAACATAGGCTCTACCAGTTACACTTGGGCGATTTTTCTCCACAGGCTCTACTTGATGAATGCACTTCAATCTCCCAACGACATTCTGGATTGGATCATCTAGCATTTAAACTAGTTTGTAGCATTGTTTCAAATTGGTTTACCCATTACTTTAGAAACAGATAATTTTATTTGTGATGCATGCAAGAAAGGAAAAAGTTCATAAACTTCCCTTCTCCTCTTCAGACAATATCTCCGGTGGCCCTTGATTTAATTTTTTTCAAATGTATGTGATCCCTCCCCAGTGGCTCTTGTTGATGGTTTTCGCTGTTATGTGATTTTTTTGGATTATTTTAGTAAATATATTTGAATATATAACCAATACACTTAAAACTGAAGTTGTGAGAATTTTTCGGATATTTAAGATGCTTGTTAAAAATCTATTTTCCAGTTTGATTAAAAGATTTCAAAGTGACTGGAGAGGTGAATATCAGACTATTCCTACTTTTATCACGAATTGTGGGATTGGCCATCGTCTTCCTTGCCTCAACAAGCATGAGCAAAATGGCATTGTGGAACGTCTTCATAAACAAATTGTTGAAACTAGACTCTCCCTTTTAGCCTTCCCCTCTTGTCCCAAAAAATATTGGAACTATGCTTATGAGATTGTAGTGTTTCTAATTAATCAGCTTCCCACTCAAGTATTAGGTGATATTTCACCTCTTTATAAACTCTTTAAAGTACACCCTAATTATAATGCGTTAAGATTTTTTGGTTGTGGTTGTTACTCATGCCTTCATCCATATAACAAAACCAAGCTAGAATTTCAATCTAGTAAGCATGTGTTATTTGGATACAGTCCTTCTCACTGTGGATACGACCCTCAAATTTAATCTCTCACCATGTTGTGTTTAATGAATGGAAGTTTCCTTTCTTGCATCAACCACCATGAGCAATTCCCTCTCCCTGTTAAACACCCCCTCCCTCTCTTTGTGGCCCTTCTCCTATCTTACCTAACCCTAGGCTGCCACCACCACCTCCACCTCCTCTGGCCAAATCCACCTCCTTTGGCTCACTTTATCCCCCTCATTTCCACTTGATGAATCCTATTTGACTAACTCTCCTCCTCCTATTCAACTTGTGGTTGACCTACCCTACAATCCCCACCCTACATCTCCTCCCACACCACCACCCCCCCCCTCCCCCAAAACCTTACTCCTCCTATGAACTCACATCCCATGATTACCAGATCTAAAGCTAATCCTCCTCAAGAAGCCCTCCTCTCTTCCACCTCCACTCTTGACTTAGCCCAAATTGAGCCAACCTCTTTCACCACTGCAAATAGGTATCCTTAGTGGCGCAAGGCTATGGATGAAGAATTGATTGCATTCTTGAAAAATGGAACTTGGTCTCTTGTTCTTCCTCCTAGGACAAATATTATTGGCTACAAGTGCGTTTTTATATCAAAAGAAAGGTTGATGGTTCCAAAGACAGATACAAAGCAAGGTTGGTAGCCACAATAGGAAGGTCAGGACCACAAAACCTTTAACTGATGTGAAACCTACCACTGTTAAATTGGTCTTGTCTCGTACTGTCTCTAGCTTTTGGCCTATCCAGCATTTGGATATTCAAAATGCTTTTTTACATGGATTTCTAATGAGACTGTCTATATGAAACAACCTATAGGGTTTGCCGACTCACACCATCATGATTATGTATGTCGTCTTCATAGGTCCCAAAATGGCTTCAAACTAGTCCTACAAGCATGGTTTAATAGACTCTGTTCATTTTTGTTGGAGTATGGCTTTATTGGGCCTAAGACTAATATCTCTTTATTTATCATGAGCCTCTTGACACAATAGATATCTATGTAGATGACATCATTTTTACTGGCAACATTGTCTTGCTCCTTACTTAATTTCTAGAAAATATTGCTTTTGGAACGCATAGGCCACTGCATTAGTTTCTTGGAATATATTTTCTCAATTTTATAATGGTCTTCATCTCTCTCAATAGCAGAAAATCAAGGATCTTCTTTATATGGAAAATATGAGTGATTGCAAACCTGTTACCAACCCAATCTTTCTCACTACATAGTTAAGTAAATTCTAGAGGGAGCTCATAGCTGATCTTACCTTGTACAAAAGTATTGTGGGGGCTCTCTAGTATGCTACAATGAGCACACCGATATATAGTCTGCTGTCAACAAGGTTTGTCAATTTATGCAAAGTCTGACTCTTAATCACTGGTTTACTATAAAAAGGATTCCTCGTTAAAAGGGTATAATCTCTCATGGTCTTGTCATCAATAAGTCCTCCAAAATGACATTAAAAGCCTTCTTAAATGCTGAATGGGCTGGCTCCTCTTTTGATTGGAAGTCTACTAGTGGGTTATGCAATTTTTCTAGGATGTAATCTTGTGTCCTGGAGCTCTCACAAACAGGCAACAGTTCCCGTTCCAGCACTAAATCCAAATGTAGAGCCCTAGCAAACGTTGTTCTTTTACTTACCTGGCCCCAATCCCTTCTACACGAATTTCATATATTTCTGGTGGATGCACCAGTTCTATGGTGTGACAATGTGGGTTCCATGTATCTCACGACGGACCAGTTTTCCATGCTCATACCAAGTATGTCAAAATCGACTTCCACTTTGTTCGTGATAAGGTTGCCAAAGGAAATCTTCGGGTTCGCTTCTTGTCCAAAAAGGACCAAGTTGTAGACATCTTCATGAAGCCTCTCTTCACTCAGTGTTTCAATGCACTGCTATCCAACCTCAAGGTCACTTCACCTCCCTTGAGTTTGAAGGGGCGTATTAAGGGTATTTCTGGCAATACCCCTCGAACCCTAGCTGCCTCCTCTCCTCAAGCAAATGCACAGGGGCGGACCTGCATTGGGGCCAGGGGGGGCCATGGCCCCCCCCGGATTTTTAAAAATTTGTTATAAATTCCTTAATTTTCTGGTTTATATGTTAATTCCTTTATTTTTCTTCAGCTTTTTCTCTTTTTACATGTGAAATGTCACTATTTGGCCCCCCCACCAATATTGAGAACCATTTTTAAAGGTAATATAATGGATATAAATGTCATTCCAAATTAAAAACTAGTTCCTCAATCCCTATTTATTCTCCCCTTTCTTCTCTTTCATGTTTTCTTCCTATTTATTCTCTTATCTTTTTATAAACGTGGGTTAAGGAAAATTTTTGAAAAAAAATCTTATTAGGTATTCAAAATTTCATTCCTAATTAAAAATTAACTCCTCAATCCGTATTTCTTCTCTCCTCTCTCATATTCTCTTTCTATTTATTCTCTTCCCTTTCTATAAGATTCTTTCTCTTTCTCAATTTATTTATCGTTTCTATTTTTATATTATTTTTATTTGATTTTATACTATTTGTTTCTTTATTTCTTTTACAATTTTTGTTATTTGATTTTATACTGTGAATAAAATGTCTATAGTTAGTAAGGTAAAACTACCATTGGTTTGCATCTACTACCAAAGAAAATTTTGGTTTGTGTATGACTTTCTAGGGTTGAATTCATGTTGGTTTTTTTTTTTTTTAATTTATCTATATTTGTCAAAAAAAAAATTATTATCAATAATGGGCCCTACAAAATAAGCATTAGTGCTTCCCGATGGGAAGGTTATCTGGATTTTTATTCTTCGGCCCCCCCCACTTTTGAATCCTGGGTCCGCCCCTGCAAATGCAGCTAGGGTTTCTCAGAGATCTCCAACATGTGAACCTCTTAGGGAGTCTAGTCTATGCAAGGACTATATCCATGCTGATGATAGGTTCTCTATCTTAGTGTTTGAAGCAAATCACAACTCATGTCATACCTTGTCAATATTTTATGTAATATCAAACCCCTATCTTCATGTAAACCTAAACTTTACAAATCTTGTAATGCAGGGTTCAACTATCAGATTCCTGGATGACTAAAGAACAACGACTATGATCTCCTATAAAAGATCATGTAAAAACCTCATTCAAACATAGTGGAAAATATCTTAAACTCTTCCGTCTACGCAAGTTGTATTCATCGGAACCAAATAAAAATATTGTGTTCTTCTTCTTCTCTCTCTCTTTCTCTCTGTCTCATCCATGGCCGCAAATCTATTAATATTAATACAGCCTCTTTTTTTCTGGTAAATCATGTGATAAGGGATATTGTACCAGCACTAGAAATTTAGTTGCGTTTCCCTTTTATCACTCTTTTTTATTTTCTCTCTCATCAGTGATTATTCCTTCTGTTTAATATAAGATTGAAAGCCTACGGAACTTAAAAAGAAACTCCAATCTCTGGAAAATCCAATAGACAACTCTTAATTGAAATGTAATCCAGATCTTAAAATTGAAATCAACCAAATTGAATGGCAAAACTTCAGATGCAACGAGTCAAACGAGACAAATACCAGACTCAGTACCCAGATGAATTAAAAAGAAAATGTTTACTCAGCTGGAAATTCAGAGCTTCGTCTGCAAAGAGAGGTGAAATAAGACCTCGAGTGAGAAATCAGAGCTTCATCTTCAAATGTTTATCTAGTTGGGAAATCTTTGTAGTTGCATCTGATGTTTGAAAATAATTAGGCTTTGATTTTTTTTTCCCCTCCTCTTTATGGGAATGAGTTAGCTGGTTTTACTGTTTTTAGGCAATAAATGATTATCTCATAGAAACTGATCTAACTGTAAGTTTTGTATAATCCACTAACACCCAAAAAGAGGGGACAAAAGAAAAAGAAGAAGCTCAAAGAAGTGCACTAAACTCCATAAAACCAAATAAATAGATAAGAGAGTAATCAAGCAAGAGCTAAAGAGAGTCCTACCAAGAGATGCGCGCAGTCAATATATTTAAAATGAACAACATTGCCAATGATGGGTTAGTAAAGTGGTTAAAGACTCTACCTCCCACGGGGAGGTCTTGGGTTCGCACCCATTCGGCGGCATTAATTTGAGGATGTAATCGTGGTGCGCGCAAGCTGGCCCGGATGAACCTCATAAAAAATAAAAAAATTAAATTTGGCCAAAAAAAAAATGAACAACATTATGAACCTCATAAAAAATAAAAAAATTAAATTTGGCCAAAAAAAAAATGAACAACATTATGTGTCAACATCTAACATGGACACCCCCTTCTTTATAAAGATTGTATAATAATGAAATTGTTGCCATGTCTAAAATAGTGAAACACACACTTGGTGTATGAAAACCCAAGGTAAATTTAGAAAATTGAAAACCCAAAAGTGTAAAAAAAATCTATACCTTTGTTGATTTCTGGCCGTTGGATTAGAAGACAAGACATGGCACTTTCATCAGTGCCCAAATAAATGTTTCGTACAATAGTCCCACATCGCAAGTTAAGAATAACAAGATCGAGTACTTTAAGTTAAGAAATAACCTCACATGGTACGCCTTTGAAAAACCGAGTTGTGTGCTGGACAATATCGTGGGATTAAATATTTGCTTTATTCAAAATTCCGCGAGGCGTTTTGACCGTTTGAATAATAAGATACGGTTTTGGTATTTGCAAAAATGGTTGTTTAAACACGGTATCTAATGCGATACAACTTATCATCTTGAGATTTATGTTTTTGCCCATGGATTTTGATGATAATATGTTAAGAAATGAAGCCTCTGTTGGGAGGTAAAGGTATGTTCAGATATCTCTCATACATTCCCAACCTGGCCTAGCATCATAGGCCTCACTGATTATGTGCATTCAGGGGCATGACGTGACCCTAAGGCCATAACAGCGCACAAGACTCTTTAACCAGTAGGGCCTGTGAATCTGTTACTCTCAGTAATCCATCCCTACTGTCAACTCGTAAGAACCATTTTCAATCTTCTATCCTATTCTGTGTTGCATGCGGATATTCGACCCGTGTCATGTCGGACCCGTGCCGGCGACCGGCGCATTCCCCAAAGTCGCCGACTTTGTTGGTGTTCCCAACGCTCTTTTACTCCCCTCCCACAATTCTCTCTCAACCCCTTGGCGCCTCTCTTTGTTCTTTTTCTCTTCTCCGTCTCTCTTGTGTGCTTTGTTCTCTTTGTTTCCGTTTTTTTTTCGGTCGGTTTTTTTGGTGTCCTCTTCTTTGGCTCTCTTTTCTTCCCGTTGGTGTGTTTGTTTGTGAGCTTTGTTGTTTTGGGGTTGTTCTTTTCGTTGGTTTCTCCTTTGTGCGGGTTCCTGTTTTTGGTGTTTCTCTGGTTCTGCCAACTCATCGATAGGGTCCTCTCCCTTCCATTCCGAGCGGCTGTCAGGAGGACACCGGGCTGGGTTGCCGTTGTCGGCGGAAGAAATTAGCCGGCCTGTGAGGAGAGGGTCGTTGCCGTCGGCGTTCGCCTTCCGCCGCTTTTGGTTATTCGGTGTCGTGTCGCCCCCAGCGACATGTGTTCTCTGTCGGCGATATTCGCCCCGGCCTGGTTGCATGTGTATGCTGTGAATGGGGTGTTTGTGCTTGTGAGTGTGGTGTGATTTAGCTAAGGCAACCCAGGGTTTTAACAGTATGCATAAAGCAGTGCAACTCAATTTCCATATTCACAAGTAAAGGGGCATACGAATCCCTTAATCAAATAGGATGGTTGCATCACGACCATGAAGGACGGCTTTTCAGTTTTTAACATTTGAGCTAACTGTTTTGCTTTTTCTCTTTCCTCTGTTGTTATTGGCCTTGTTGCCCTCTTAGCTAATGACAATGCTCAAATAGTCATCCTGTTTCACAAGAAATGTGCCTTCCCCTGCATTTTATCAAGTTAATAATCAGAATGTAACAGCTGCAATTAATGACATCATTTCTCCAAAAACTTAGATACCTTCTTTGGTCCGGCTTTTTTTTTGCTCGATTTAGTTCACACGCATTAGTATGATCTTCCATCTTCCTTTGATCTTTGTTTTTCAATCCTTTCCTTTTACAAAGCCCACTGGGTTTAGATGTTGATCCAATTGATGCAGGTCTCTTTCCCATCCTGAAGACGAAACAGAAAAACAGAAGTCCACATCCTCCAGAACAAGATAAGCCCAGCACAAACACTTCAGAGAATCAGAAGGGGGAGAGAGAACACTTACTAGCTTGCCATTGTGGATGTTTGGTTCAAGGATGACTTTGAAGAATGGGTTCTTCTCGCCCTTTGCTCTCCGGTGGCTCCAAATCGTATACATGATTATTGAGAGCTAATAGCTATGATTTCTGGGAACCCTAAACCCAATTTTTATGGTTTGGGTGTAGATGGGATCTGATAGGTTGCAATTTGTGTGTGTTCATGTATTTGGAACATGATTTTCTTTTTTTGGGTAGAAAACTTTTCATTGAGAAAACCAAGCAAAAGCCACAGAAGATTGGATACATAGAGACCCACCATTAGGAGTGGAAAGAGGCCAAAAGGTCCGACTTGGCATGGCCAAGGCACTCCGGGCTAGAGAATGGGCACGAATATTACCTTCTCTGGGGAAAAACAAAAGGAGAAAGAGGAAAATTCCTCCTTTAAGCCCCAGTACATCATGAAATGCTGCACCTCCATCTAAAAGAGTAGAACATGATTTTCTTTACTTGATGGCATTCTAGTTTTAACGAGTGTGATTTTTGTTTTTGTTTTTAAATTGTGGACGTAATGATATTATTGAATACAAGTTTCACCCTGTTGGCCTGTACCTGTGCTGGTCCTCTCTAAGCTCAGACAGGGCTGGCCTTGAGGGTAGGTCAGGACTGAAAATTTCTGGCCTTGAGTCAGGATCAGCTTTGTACTTTGCTAGGGTAGGCGTTTCAAGCTTAGTCAGCTGGCTCAACCTTACCCTGAAAGGCAGGTCATGTTGGGATATTCCAGGCCTTGGCCTTTAGTTGAGGTTTGAAGAACCCTAACCCAGCCTGACCTTGTTGCAACCCTAGTTTGAATTTCCTGATCAACTTTATAAATTTAGAAAATTTTGAACTTTTGAATGTAAAATTAATTTTTTTTATATTTTCCCCTAATCTACCCGATTTGATTCCCAATTTCCAAATAACCCTCAAACTTCCCAATCCCTATCCCTCAAGTTCCAGCGACTTCACTCATCAGCTAGCCAGAGATGTAATCAAACTGAACCAAAATCATATCAAAGCCTACAATCAAGCATCTCTTTTTAGTTGTATGAAATTTCTAAATATGAAATTGTGAATAATGGTTAAGAATGTTTTTGAATTGAATACACAAATCAACCCAGATAGTGGGGTCCGGTCATGTATGAACTGAATACACAAACCAAACTAACTGAGATATCAGGTTTAGGGTTATAATTTTTTTTTTTTTTTTTTTTAATTCTGATATGGTTTTGGTGTAGCATTTCTGTTCTACAATGTAATGGAATCAAATTGAGCCCATTAACAATTCAACACCCATGTTCCGACCAGTGATTTTTCCAAGCTAGTGACTTCTACATCTCTCCAAGGGTTCTTCAAAAGCGAAATAGTTGAAGAAGTGGTGCATCAAGATTTAGTAAGTGTCTTCCATTAGGAGCTGTTGTCTCCATATCTGTTGTTAGAGTGAGCGTTTCAGCTGCATCAAAAATAGGTTAGTGTTTAATTTACCGCTGTAAGCCTGACGCCTTTACACTCGCTTGAGCGGAAGAAAGTGACACCAACCTCCCAATCGCTCAAGAGGGAATCTGAAAGCACTTCAGATGGAAACTTGGGTCTAATCTTTGGGGTTACTTCGTTGGGAAAAATGTTAGAAGGAAGCTATAGTTCTCCATCTTCTAAGTTGGGAGAGAAACTGCCATCAAAACTAAATAACAACAGACCTAGAGAAGAAAAAGCAAAACAGAGAAGTTAAAGTACAGAAAACCCCAATAACCAGAGACCATAAAAGAGAGACAAGAAAACTCGAAGAAACACTAAAAATGGAGGACAATGGAGGAATGGAGAGGATTTCAATAACTGAAAGTAGTAGAGCCGCCGAACAATTAGGTCATCATGGCTTAGGGACTTCACTTCTAAATTTAAAAAAATTTAAACCTTTGAATGTAAAATTAAAATTTTTAGATTTACATATATATCCCACAAATTTATCACAGCCGTCCAATCCAAGTTTTCATACGTGGTAAAATCCTGACCAGCGCCGCAAATTAAAATCCAGTATTAACTATACATGCAAAAATGAAATTGCCACCATGACCTCATTTCTTCAGTAATTCGGTCATTTTAGTTGCTCATCTTCAAACTTGAACCCCCATTCTCCTCACCTGGAGGGACTTTTCTTTGTATTTCAGTTTTTCCTGTTATATTTCAAGAGAGGCAAAGCTCAAGAGGATGTAAGATTGAGCCGTGTCAATGATTTTGTTTTATAATTTCTCTTTTTTGTTGATGCTATCTTATCGATGTTGTTCTCCTTTATTAAGGACGATATCACCAGTTAGAAGTTTTAACAATGTAATCGTTTTTTTTTCCTTTATTCAATAAAAAACTACTTTTTCTCAAAAAAAAAAAATGTAAATGGCTGCAAAGTCGGAAAGTGTGTAGAAAATTCAAAAAAATTATTAGTTCACATCTCATGAATGCCAAATGTATGGACCTAATGCCATTTTACAAGAATCCCTCATATAGGTATAAAGTTGTAGCCTAAGTAGGTCGAACCCTTATGTGGTAATATCCTACTAATCTATATTTTTCATTTTTCATTTTTCATTTTTCATTTGGTCAATTTTTCAAAAGCAGATTACAACACACCCCCTTGAACTTGCAAATTATAAAGTTTATACCATTTGGAAAGACAAATACACAGCCCATAGAACTCTTGATTTATAGATTTGGGCCCATTTGGAACAGTTCGAAGGTGCACAAGTTTGATGGCCCAGCCTCTAACTTTTTCTAGCCTAGAACATGACTGATCAATTTGTGAATCCCCCTATACATGCAAGCCACATAAAATGTTTTGACTCTAAGAAACGTATGGCAATTCCAAACAAATCTCCAAGATTGATTTGTCATTTGAATCCAATTAGCAAGCCAGATGTAGTGGCTATGTGGGCATGTTGTGCAGGTTTGATTCTAGGAAGAGCATGGTAAACTAATTTGACATTGATTTACTTCATAACCATCTCTTGAATCGAGTTTGGATTAGTTCCTCCATGAGAGGAGAACAATGTAGTTTTCTGACGCTTTTGAACCACACAATAGGAGGTGAGCCTTACATGAAACCTAATGAGATTTTTATCTCTAATTTTTTTTTTTTCAATATTTTTAAATGAACCCCATCACTATGTATGGCTGAAAAACATCAGGAAAGTACATTCTTCTTCCCTAACCGGGAGGTGATCTAGACTCTCTTGAACCGGCCAATAAAGTTCATCTTCTTCGGTAAAAAGGCTAAGTTAGACATTTTGGATGGCTTTGGCTTAAAAGGTACAATCCTTTTATGAATAAACGATTAAATTCATACTTCAATGTACCTTTTTTCTTTTCTCAAATTAAAATAAGGGTAATTTCAATGGACCCAAGTTTGTTATAGGTCAATTTTAGTCGGGGAAGTTTCTTTGCAATGGCTCGTGGTTCAAGAAAGAAAGGACAAATACAACGTTAGTTTAGTAATTTGTGGAACCTTTTATTATTATTTTTTATTGGATTCTTTACAACTACAAAAAAATTAAACTTTGGAGAGATGGGGCTCACCCTACCCACTCTCATGAGGAGGCCGCCATTGTGGTGGGGGGTTGGGGGCTCCTGGCCTCGGGGGCGCGGGGGGAGCTGGGGGGGGCGGGCCTCCCCGGCGGTTTCCCCTCCTCCCCCCCCTTTTTCCTCCGGGGTTCGTCGGGTTTGTCTCTCGGCTCCGCGGGTGGGGCTCTGTGTTTCTCCGATCATTCCCTATCGGTTGTCCTCCGTTGGTCCTTGGTCCTCCCCGGCGCACGTTTGTGGTGGTGGGTCGGGTGGGTTTCCTTGGTTCTTTTTTGTTGTCGTGGTCTTGCTTGGCTGCCCGGCTGTTCTTTTCTTTATTTTTTGTCGGGTTGGTGTTTTCCTCGGGGGGGGGAGCGTTGTCGTTGTTTCCTTCTCTTCTCCTCGGGGCGTTGGGGGTGGTGGGTTGGCCTGTTTTGGGGGTTCCTGGCTGGTCTTCCGGGCTTTCGGTGGGTTTTGCGTTTGGTTTTTTCCCGCTGTGTGGGTTGGGTTGGTGTTCTCCTCTTTTCTCTTCGTTTTTTTTTTTGGGTTTTTTGGTGTACCGTCTCTCTTCTTTGGTTCTTTCTTATCTCGCTGCTCTGTCTTCGCGCTTTGCTTGGCTTCTGGTCCTTTGTCTTGGGCGTCCTGTCTCTCTTCTTTCCTTCCTTTCGGGGCCTCCCTTGCTGTGTTGTTGGCGTTTCCCTTCTTTTGGTGTTCTCTGGGCTTGGCTTCCTTTCTTTCCTTTCGTTTTGGGGTTTCTTTTGGGGGGTTTTTGTGTTTTTTTTTGTTCTTGTTTTGTGTTGTGAAGAAAATTAACTTCGGAGAGGGTATTTTCATCACTTACTCTCGGTTCTGTTGTTTGTCCTTTTTTCTTTCTTGACCACGGGGCCTTGCTGCTTTTGCTGTGCCTGCCCCTCGGGGGTCGTGTCCTTAAAGAGTAAATTTACACTTGTACTTTGATGTACCTTTTTGCTCTCTGATAATAAAATAAAAGATTAAATTGGAAAAAATAAATAATTTTTTTGTAACATTATTTGTACAATCAATTTTATTAATATGTTTTTTTCCTAACTTAAATGGAAACAAAAATTTTACAAAACCTATAATATAATCACTTGGCTCAAGTGAGTTTCTCATGGATGATCGGACAACAAAAGAGCAAGATTTAATTGTCGAAAACAAAGGGTCAATAATTGCCACCCTAGTGATTTATTTACTAAAAAACAAAAATGGTTTCATTATTTTAAATCTGATGTCGTGGTGTCTGATCTTTCAAATTTTTAAGAATGATTCTGGGCAATTTACTCACATCTCAAAAAATACATTAAAAATTTATTATTTTATTTTAAAATAAAAATTTATATTTATAAATATCTTTCATCGAAAAAAGTGATAGCGAATCATATTTTAGATATAGAAATTAATGAAATGGTCACCCCACATCCCAATATGCCAATTTGCATACTCCGAAAAAAAAATATTTGCATGTTTGGAATCCATATCTTTAATTCCTCTGAGTTAGGTTGCCTACTTGGTTTGACGAATCTCAATGTATGGGTCCCACACTTGATATGTAGAATTATGATTCTATTTGTTATTTTTATTTTATTTTTTAGAGAGCTTAACAAAACAGAACAAAGTTGTGAAGATTACAAGACCTATAGTGAGTACAACCATTCCAAGAGAAGTCTTATGAGGAGCAATCATGGAGTCCCCTGGCAAGAAGAGTAATCAAAATAAACTTTGATGCCGCTTTAAGGGCAAGCATATCAAAGAGTGGCATTGGTTTCATAGCAAGGGACTGGAGAGAGGTGAATCAAGAGTGGCCAGATCAATTCCATTAATTTTTGGTGAAGCGAGTGTCGGAGAAACGTTGGGGATTAAACGCAGCTTGTGGAGAGCTATTGAAGAAGGCTGGCTTCATGTGAATATTGAGTATGATTGCCTTTTCGTGGTGCGCATGCTGAACCATCCATCAATTTGAGTGCCTGCAAATCTGATGACTGTCATATCGGATATCCGTCAACTATCCCAGGCTCCCATTTCGTGTGTTTTTTCTTTTATTCCAAGGAGTGCCAACTCTGTGGCTCACTCCCTGGCCTAGGAAGCCCTAATGCGTGAGGCAGTGTTAGATTAACCTATTTCCACTTGCTGGTTAAAAGAGCATGTTCCTTCTCCAGCCCCTGTGCCTCTTTCTAGTTAATCAATCTTTCTACCAAAAAAACAAGTAGAACCATGCCAAGAGAGCAAGATACGTGACAAATAGTATCTCATAGGAGTTAACATCGGTACAAAATGCAGAGTTTGGTAAAGGTCTTTGAACTTCCAAGTAAAATGGGTACCAAATAGCATGACCAAGCTGCTTCAAGGTGTGGTAAAAGTGTAACAACCCCCGTATTTCTAACCCGAGATCCGTATTGCAGGTCCGAGAACCCGAAGGTCTAGTCGGGTAAGCTTGTGGAGTGTTCGGATAGAAGTCCATGATCCATACCCTAAACCCATGGATATGGATCCCCTGTCTGAAGAACCTGCTTTGCTTGGTAGTTGGTCCTCTGGAAGACAAGTGATGTCTAGAGATGCCCGGAATAAAGGTAAGATCTCCCCCATCTCTTTTTTAGGGCTAGGTTGTACTTGGATATCAACCCCCTAGCAAAAGCACCCTTGTATGGCAAAATACATGGGGACGGTTGCTAGTGGTGGTTGGTCAAACCAAGCAACCGCCCGGTCTGTTTTTGGGGTTTTGCCCTATTTTGCCCCCTGACTTCTATAAAAGGTAACCCTCGTCCAAATTACGAATATTTTATTCGTGGTTACCGTTTTTGGAGGTCAAACAGCTATGGAGAAGTGCCGAAAGCGGATCTGAAGTGCTGGAAGTGATCTGGAGATCAATCCTTCCCTGTTTCTGGTATTCTGGAGTGAGGTAATGGATTCACCCTTCATCCTTTATCTCCTTTGTTTTTCAATTTCGTGTTAACCCATCCCCCCATCATTGTGGTTACCCTTTTCATCAATTGTAACTCTCTTTCCAATCTACTTGAGGTGATTCATCCGAAAACGAAACCCTGCTTTTGTAAAAAGGATAATCTAGTCAAGTGGAGAGTTCTGGGTAATCCAATGATAGTAATTGTTAGGATTCCTTCCCCCTTTGGCTATAGGAGTGTTAGATTCGAGATTTAGGTCATGATCACTCGAAATCTGGATTGAAAACGGGTGATCAGAAGCCTGAGTTTCGGATTGAAACTCTCTGTTTTTGGGGCGGTCACTAGTGGCGGTCGCTCAACCTAAGCTACCGGCCCAAGCGACCGGCTGGTAAACAGTGACCAAATGACTTTTGGTTTTGATCCACTTTGATTCAATTAACTTATACATTATTGTAACCCTGTGTTTAGGTATTCTCTGTTTGAAAAGAAAGTCTTGTAATAGTTTACGGATTCCCTTTTTACGTACGATTTACTTATATGCAGGTAAGGACATTCAATCCTATCTTTATGAATAGACTTAAACATGCTAGTTCATAGTGTTTGTTAGCATTAGTCTTTCATTATATATGCTTTTGTAGTCATGTATTACATACTGATCTTGTTATATTACTGTTGTTTATCTTGTTTACATATATACTTTGTTGGTTATGGATGTGATATATTGATGATGCATAGAGGTTCTGATGGATGAGGTATTCCTTATGGATATCTTAGCTTGGGATATCAGAAGGCTGTGGAATGGGACACATGCCTGCTGATGTCTCCAACTTTATCATAACTATTGGATGACATTCTTAGGTAGAGTCTAGAATTGCATGGCTAGGTACCCCACATGCTACTACCCTTTCAGTAGGGGGATTGAAACCGAATGACCCGTGATGAGGATGTGATGTTGGTCCACCGTTAGTCATAGGGGGGGGTTGGGCTCATGGACGCCAAGGATGGCCGGGAACGTGAGGAGTATGAGAGCTTCCGCCCCAATAATTGTGGATGACCATAGGGTTAAGGAGTGAGTCCAACAGCGGTGGTCCCGTGAGGATTCTCATTCCTAGGTTGTGAAGGATTGCCGGTTGGTTGGTGCCATGGGGATGTTCTGGACTTCATGTAGACATGTTACCGTATGACCTTGCATTGGATTAGAAACCCCGACATGCGCCAGTACTCATTACCAATGGTCGTGGTGAGAGAGTGTTGACTTAACCCCAGCCATGGTTTGAGAGCCAGGTGTGGACCTTCCATTTTGCCCAGGATCCCTACAAAGGTAACCAATCCTTGCCGGATCAGAGTGACTAGACTTACCCAGAGGAGAGCTGGTGTATATCTTAAAGCATGTCAGCAGTTAGAGACTTGCATAGTTAGAAATCTTAGAATCATTCATACTTTGCACTCATTCATATCATTTATGCATTTATGATTTGTTGGATAATTGATGGGAATTGTAATTGTTCTTACTGAGTTCTCTAGAACTCACTCCTTTATTGTATATGTTTTATTAGCCTGCACAGATGGAGGAATTATGCCAGAAGATGGACTAGTTTCCCATGAAGGAACCTTCCCGTATGAAGAGGATGTGGCACCGGCAATTGGAAATGGAGATAGCTTGTGCGGGAGCTCCTCGAGTGCATGGAGTGCGCTTATCGCACCTATTGATGGACAGAGACGGAAAGTGGTTAGACAGTTCGCTCAGCGAATGGAGAAGAACTGGAGGACGCCCTTTCTAGAGATTCATGAAAAACATTATTTAGCCTTAGAAAAGGAAACTAAAAAGAAAATAATATAACTCTTTTGATTGCTTCCGTTGAACTCGTATCCATTTTAATTCATTATTCTTTCCTTTATTATTTTTATTGGAGTATTTGGGCTCCTGTAATTCTTTAATTCATTTATTGGACATTTATTGCTCTTGATTGTCTATATTTGTATTTATTATTGTTGATAGACTAAAACCATGGATCCTGTGACGGATCACTCCCACGGGTTGTCGGGCGGGTAACCGAGACCGACGGGGGGGTGGGGTGTGACAGAGTGGTATCAGAGCTATGGTTTTACGAAGTCAATAATACTTAATACAAGTGTTAGATGAGCAATCTGAGTCATAGATCCAGAAGTGACTCAAAAGAACTAGATTGAATAATAGAACATCTTTCGTTAGAAACAAACCAAGAAAGTAAGTGAATCTTTCTTTTGCATAACTTACTATAAGTCAAGTGAAATATATTCTCACATGTTAATTATCAAGAAAGTGCATAAGAGACAATAATACAAATGCAACAAACATAACTGTACTTCATTAATGAGATAATGCTTTACATAATTTGGAGCGTACTCTACGCTTTACAAAATGATAGGGAATGAACATGTGCTGAATAAAAACTACAATAAACATATCTAAACCCTAAAGTCAGTACTAAATCAAAAATGGATCAAGGTCTAAGTCTATCTACTGCTATGGTGGAGTTGGTGGTGCTAGTCATCTGGCGGAGCATATCAAGGCACTCTGCTATCTGGCCCCTCATCTCTACCTACCCCTGCTCGAATTGGTCCATCCAAGTGAATAGACCTCTAGCCCAAGGTGGTGCAACCTCCGAAGTATCCTGAGCCCCGGATGTGCCTCTTGTCTCGAACTGAGAAGGTGGTGGTGAGTCTGCATGATCATCCTCATCAGCCTCTACATCCATGTCCTTCCGGCTCGGCTGGCATCTTCGGTGAATTTGGTCCGCCCAGTAAGTGCATCTGAGCGACCAATCTGTGACCTATCGTGCAACCATGTTCGACCGAAACAGCCTCCTCTCCCTCTGGTCGACCCCGAAGTGCTCGAAGATCCGTGTCAGAAGTCGCCCGTATCCAAGGTTCGCTCCCCTCAGATAAGCCACTCGATAGATCATGGCATTCTGGATTATGTATGCCAAGTCTATTTGGTAGCGGGTGTACATAGAGAAGGTCATCATAGCATGCATGAGTGAGATCTCACTCTGATGACCTGCCTTAGGCAGCAGGTTCCGTGCTATGATCCGGGAGATGATCCTGCATGAGGGAAGCAGCTCGGTCACTGACTCTACCCCGCTGCACTCCTGTATGCAGATGCTTGAGTAGATGAGAGCTCTCTCCTCCCAGTGGATGACATCATCTGACTCAGCCCTTGGCTCGAACCATCTCCTGTCGCTATGTATGTATGGCACGTCAAGGATGTGAGCCAGCTCCTCTGTGGTGAATCGTATGTCTGTAGTCTTCACCCGGCTCTCTATCACCAGCCTAGTGTCATGCTCTCCCACCCTCTCTCTGTGGAAGGTCAAGTTGCTGTTGAATTACCTGACTAGCTTTGGATAGGCATCCTTGTTCAAGAACAAGGTACCTCTCCAGCCCACTACCGCAAATCTACTCTCGATCTGGAACTGCTGCACCTCTGAAGTCACTACCGGTCTACCATACTCAATAGGGCGCTGACTGAAGTGGCCGAAGTACAGCTCCTGTGCCTCCGATGATCTGAAGTAGTCTGGATGGACTAGGTCATGTGTGTCACCTCTACCTGGACGACGACCTCGGCCTCGAATCGTTACTCTCCTACCTCCACGGGCAGCCATCTAGTGAGAAAATCTGTTTTTAGGCGAAAAAGATGCAAAATGAGAGTCATGAGATGTCCAGTAATTACCTGTTAGCGTAAAAATGCATAGTGAACAGTAGATCTATGCCTAGACATGTTTTGGGAAGTAAAAGAAGCATTTTACATCAAAGAAAACCTAAAAATAGTTGCACATTGTAGTTTCTTACATGCAAACCAAGGAAATGAAGGGTTTTGTGAGAAGATTGCCTGTGTAGCATGTAGAAGTCGCGTGGGAAGTAGATCCGAAGCCAACGGAGTCTCTAAAATACTTTCCTAACCCTTAGCACGAAATCCCCAGAGCCCAAAGTGTGTTTGGAGAAGTGTAGAAGTCCAAATGAGACCCAAAACCGTATTTGAAGCGTTGCTGTCGTGCGCATTTTGGGGCGGTTGCTACTGGCGGTCGATTGACTTAAGCGACCGGCTCAAGCGACCGGCCCAGTTACTGTTGCATAGATTTTTGGATTTTGGCTCTATTTTGATTCTTTTGGACTTTGTGCTTGTTGTTACTTCTATTTGTGAATGTTGACCATGTTGTGGAGTTACTTTGACTTGAGGGATCTTTTTCCAAACTTGATCATTTAGTGTTGCTAATTTCTGGAATTCTTTTCGCAGAATGGTTCAATTAAGGAATCGTGCTGTTAATGGTCAAGGTGGTGAAGAAGGTGGAGAAGATCAGAACCATGTTGAGATAACTGTTGTAAACACTGGAACTGAGCCTCCCCGAGTTGAAATTCCTCCTTTTAGTGAAAATCCTCCGCGTGCACCGCAAGTAGTCTCTATTCAGGATGTGATGAACATTCTGGGAAACATGATGCATCAGCAACAGAATCAGTTTACTACTATGATGCAAGGTTTCGCGACTACTCAGCAGAATGCCCAAGCAACTCTTAACCCTAATGGAGCTAGTACTTTTGCAGCTGGTACTTTTGTGGACGGTTTTGCCCCTGGTCCTCATGCAAGGTTGATGGAGCATTTCTTGAAGCTTCAGATTCCTGCTTTTACTGGTATTTCGTCGGATGCATTGTTCCCTAACAAGTGGATCCGAGAGATGGAAAAAGCTTTTCGCAACCTCCGTTGCAGTGAAGCTCAGAAGATTCTATGTGCAGAACAAAGACTGCAGCATGAAGCTGATGCGTGGTGGAATGCTTCCATACCTATTTTGGAAGCTTCGCACCCGGTTCTTACTTGGGAAATTTTCAAGGATGCATTTTGCAAGAATTACTTTCCTAAGTCTGTGAGAGATGCTAAAGAAGCTGAGTTTATGGCACTCACACAAGGACCTAGTACTGTTCTGGAGTACCAGAAGAAGTTTGAAGAATTGTTTTACTTTGCCCCTGCTGCATTCAAAGGTGATCGTGAGAAGGCAAAGAAATTCTTCAAAGGTTTGAGGCCGTCACTGAAGACTTACCTGGCGATTCATCCGATTGTGGATTATGCTGAGATGGTACAGAATGTGAAGAAGGTAGAAGATAATGAGAGAGAGAATTATCTGCTCCAGCGTTCTGTTGCGAATAGGAATCATTTGGTTGACCATAACCGGAGATTCTCTAGGCCTGCTCCTTATTCTGCCCCTTCGTTTCAGCCTAAAGGAGCTAGTTCCAGTTTTACCTCTGCCTCGAGCTATGGTTCTAGCAGTGCACCGGTGAGTCCTGTTGCAGGTAGTCAGGGTACTGGACCGATCTATGCTAACCCTCGTCTAGTGGTTAATAACCAGAGACCTGCATATCCTCCTTCAGCAGCTCCTGTGAGTAGTAGGGATTTGATCTGCTTTAACTGTGAAAAGCCGGGTCATTATTCTAGTAACTGCACCCAGAAGCCGAATCCTCAGGTGTCAGCTTTGACGCCTGCTTCAAATGTTCCCTCTGGGAAAGTGTTCAGTGTGGTTGGTTCAGAATCGAGAACAGATCACGCTGTTGTGACAGGTATTATTTCGGTATCATATACCTCTGCTTTCATACTATTTGATACCAGTGCATCTCATTCATTTATAGCATCTTCTTTTGTGAGTCGTATTCCTGTTACACTTGTGAAGTTGGAAAGAGGACTAGTTATTAGTACTCCTACCAGGATCTGTTGTTAGATTAGATGAAGTGGTTGAATCGTGTTCAATTGTTATTGCTGGTAGAACCCTTGAAGCCTGTTTGATCAAGTTGGATATGTTTGATTTTGATGTGATACTTGGAA